>NC_139521.1:66579596-66832096 GCF_947247035.1 Vipera ursinii
TTGCTATTGGCTTTGCTGGCGGATCCTCAGTGAAGTTGAAGTCCACGGGCACTGAAGTAATTACAGAGTTGTCTACTTCTGATTTAGAGAGTTAAAAGCCAGAAAGAAGACTCTGAATTACAGTGCATTGTGCGTAGTATGGCACAGAATGCGTGAATGAAATGATCAAGGCTTTTAGGGTTAATAAGTCTCCCTGTTATAAGCAAAAGGCATATCCACTCTATCACTACATTCAACCCTATTTAGTAATAAAAGATACATCTAAGGTCTCTATTGTATAATAAGTAGGGGTATGCTGAAAGCAAAGAATCACTTATTATCATCATTATCATCATCATCATCATTATCATCATCATCTTCTTCCAGAAGGACTTTAAGTTTTGGTAAGGCCACACTTGGAATGCTGCATCCAGTTTTGGTCACCACGATGTAAAAAAGATGTTGAGACTCTAGAAAGAGTGCAGAGAAGAGCAACAAAGATGATTAGGGGACTGGAGGCTAAAACATATGAAGAATGGTTGCAAGAATTGGATATGTATAGTTTAATGAAGAGAAGGATGAGGGGTGACATGATAGCAGTGTTCTAATATCTAAGGGGTTGCCACAAAGAGGGAGTCAACCTATTCTCCAGAGCACCTGAAAGCAGGACAAGAAGCAATGGATGGGAACTGATCAGGGAGAGAATCAACCTAGAACTAAGGAGAAATTTCCTGACAGTCAGAACAATTAATCAGTGGAACAGCTTGCTTCCAGAAATTGTGGGCACTTCAACACTGGAAGCTTTTAAGAAGAGACTGGACAACCATTTTTCTGGGTCTCCTGCTTGAGCAGGGGGTTGGACTAGAAGAGGTTCATGTTCCCTTCCAACTCTGTTATTCTGTTCTATTGTGTAATTGGAAAATAAAATAATGGGCAGCAGTAACCCCATCTTTATTTCCAAGCATTGCCAGATGCCTACAAAAGAGACAGAAGGAAGTAGAAGAAATAGGGACCATTTTAAGAGGGAGCACTAGAATTGATGATAGGTAGCATTCTGACATAATATCTATGTAATTTATGTCCCCATGTCAGCTATTTTGTAAATGAAATCATATGGAAGAAGAGCTGGATAACATAGTCACGAAATCCACCCACCTTTTTTAAAGCCTGGGTTTGATTTCGACTCTCAAGTAACAGATCAATAATGAATTCCTGTTTAGTTGCCACTTTTCATTTGGAAAGATTTATTAATAATTTTAAATCCCCAAATCAAGCATATTATCACTTTCTCATTCTTAATTTTTGGATATTTGAATAAGCAGTTTTATATTCAGCCATTTGGGATGCGGATCAAACAGGGAAAAAAAACCCAACCCAATAATGCTGCATACATTCCTGGAAACTGTATGATTTACTTACTGGGTAATCAATTTTTAAGTAGATCTGAAGACAATATTTATCATCTTCCTATTAAAAGACAGAGTACAGGAGACAGGCAGCAGGATTTTTGCCTACTGGCTAATGCCATCATTTCTTTCCAATTATTATTATCAGCAATTTCTTTGAAAGATATTGTGAGTCTCTACAATTGCCACTGCTTATCAAACCAGAGTTAATTAAGCAAAATTAAAACCTGAAATAATTTATTTGCAAGGTTTTCCTAAAACTGACTTTGCCCAAGGAGCCAAATTCTTCATTTTTGAATACTATTCTCCTATCTCCCTTCCATTAAACCAGTGTTTCTCAACCTTGGCAACTTTTAAGGTTGAGAAACATGCATTAAACTAAGCCTCTCATCTCAGATGTCCTCAGTGTGTGATTTAACACTAGAATGAAATATTCTGAAGCTTCTGGAGGAAAGTGAGTGAGGCATTTCAGACACAGAAAGAGTTTATCTTCTCTTTTCTTTTTTCTTTTTAAGAGAAAATCCATTTCTGCAGATTTCTCACTTCTTGGAAAGCTTCCTAATGTTTACTTGACTTGTCACAACTCAAGTGTTTTGGCACAGACAAGTTCAATTTGTCATTTTCTGTTGCTCTCGATGACTGTTAAAGCTCTCAGAAACCCAGGGCTGTATATCATTCTGTGAGGTTATGAAAAAGAGAACAAGAATGGACAGAAAGAATGGGGAAAATATCAAACTCAGCATCCAATTATAATTCATAGCTGGATTCAAAAGGAAAGGCTAAGCAATTGTTTTATAGCGTCCATTCCAAAGCTTGACAACCACAGATTTTTCCTGCGTTGCCATTTTGTAGCTAAATTGGACAAATGAGAAATATCTTGATGAGAAAAAACAAGAGACGCATGGACAAACATGAGTTAGTGGACTCATTTTTCTCCCCTAACTATTTTGGGCAGTGAGGGATGGAAGGACATGGTAAATAGAATGGGCAGCAGTGGAGAAGACAGGGAAATACTCTGAGTGAAGCCATGTAGAAATATGCAAACCTAAAGTTCCAAAAAAATGAGAATATTTGCAGGTCGGGGTTGAAATGAGGGATCCTTGATGCTCTCTGAGCTTGGTTGTTTTTTTGAAGACATTTCCTTACCCAAACTAGTGCTCTGCATTCAGCACTAATGTGTGAAACTAGGCCTAGGCCCAGTCGTGGGATTCAGCCAGTTCGCACCACTTTGGCAGAACCGGTAGCTAATTTTTTGTTGCCCAGGCCCAGAATGGACTTCCAGAATCATCATCCACACTGAGAACTGGTTTCTCACGTATTTGAACCCCACCACTGCCTGAGGCCACTATTATGTCGTGGGCTCTGTTGAGCAGGAATGAAGACACGGAGTTGAGTACAGAGAAACTCATTCTTTTATTAAGCTGGAACTGTACTGAGGACTTGGGTGCACCTTACCACAATATATAGCCAGACCCTCTGGTAGCATCCAATCAGATTGAAGCCATGCTTGCTGCCCAAAGCTGACCAATTGCAGGACCAGAGACGTCCTGTCTGGGTTGCTGGAGAACTGTTAGTTCTCCAGCAACGCACGTGGGGAGGTACCAAAAAGAAGTTGGATCTGAGCACATGGAAAGCCTCTCCTCACAAACAAAGCAAGGACTTTGGGGGATAAAAGGGGTCCTAAATCCTCCCCACTCTTTTGAGCCGTTTTTGGATCCAGACTTGGCGGCTTCTATCCCTCTGGCTAATGCCTGCCATCCTAGTTGAGGATGTTGGGTAAATGTAGACAAATGACTCTGTGTGTGTGTGTGCTTCTGTGTGTGTTTGTCTCTGTGTGTATATCTGTGTGAGAAAGAGCAAATAGATATATACATTAACTAGTAAAGTTTGCTGTTATAAATTCACAGGGTCTCTGTGTATTCTTAAAGAACCGTTTGGGCCTCAGTGTCCACTGAAAGTGATTTGAGTATGGCTATTTTCCAGGGCTGTGACTGAGTGAGTGAGATAAGACCATAAGCTGAACCTGAGAGCACAGGTGTGTAACAGATGATGTCGCATAGTTGGGTAATGAAACGTCAGCAAGAAAACAGCAAAGCTCAGAGAGCACAAAGGTCCCCTCAAAAGTAAAGTTGGTTCCAGCTCCCTTTGGATCATATTAACTCCAATGCAATGGCAATGCTCTTCAGCACAATGGTGACTCTGACCTCAACCCATTCTTATTTAGAAGTCATTTCAATCCAAATAGTTTCAAGCATACTTTTCAAAGTTGTCCACAAAGTGCCTTCAACGTGGCCCATTTAAAGATAAAATGTACTGCCAACTGGACAGTTTATGGCAGGGGTCTTCAAACTCGGCCCTTTTACGACTCATGGACTTCAAGTCCCAGAATTACTCAGCCAGGCACGCCTGGTTTATGGTATCTACTTTTCTATCCACTTATGTGCTGGAGAGCAGCCCTATTTTTCAATTCCAAGCCAGCATCAAAATCAAGAGCCACTAGAAGCCTGTCCGGTATGGTTACTGAGCCTCATTTCACTAGATTTCTGATACTGTGATAGAAAACTGAATACGGAGAAGTATTGTAAAACTACATTCAACAAAAATGAAAGAAGGCATGTTACTTAACAAGCTGTGGTCGTTGTTTTGGCTTGTTTTGCATTCTCTTGCACACATTAATTCTACACTTTGTGGCAATAAATGCAAAACAAAAATGTTCAAGCTAGCACTCTCATTACTGCCTGAAGTTCATTAAAAAAAAGACTTTGATGACATAAACAATTTGATGCTAACTACTTTGCTCTCAGAGCTAAATCAATAGCATGCTAGTTGCTAAAAGGGTAGCTTCAAACTACAGTTTGTCTCTGGCTAATGGTGTCAGTAAAAGGTGATCTCAGTGTAGGATACAAAAGGTCAAAACCAAATTATTCCAGATCAATCAGAATATCACCGCTTGGGAAGATTTCCATTGATTGTGTACATTTGCCTTTTATGAGATATTTTTTTAGTTCTGTGAGCTCATTATATAAAGGGACAAGAGTGGATGTCTTCTTTGTCAGTATTTGGAATTTAAAAAAAGATAAATCCCGGAAGAAGATTACAATTTAGTGTTTCAATTGCAATGGATTTCCAAATAGCTACTGGATGTATGTGGAAGACGCTTTTATTGGAGAAATGAAACTAAATATATTGAAAAGATAGTGCTGCAGTTTTTCTCTTGGTATGAAGAGAATGGACATGGTTAAGTCTTTTTTTTTGCTCTCTGATGTATCCTGGTTTAATAGAACAAATTCAATCCATTTTAAAGCCCAGCTCTAGGGACAGATTTCTCATCTGGTAGACTTTCAGGCTGTTTTTTCAAATAAAAGTCTGTGTAAATTTTCCCAGATTAGACCTGGGAGGAATTGTGAATATTTTATAAACTTCTAAAGTAGCAGAATGCTCCCTTTTATGTTGTTTTAGAGGAAACATTTTAAAAGCCTGGGCACCTGTATTAGAAGCAGGCGCCTCAAAAAAAAATGCAGGTTTCACTTTTATCACTTCTTGAATTGGCCAAGAGACCATGTAAATCTGTATGACCATATGGCCATTTTAGGAAGAACGTTTTGTTAAATGCTACAAGTATCCTGTATATTTTAGGCATAATAAAATGGAGGAAAACATTTTAAAAAGATAGAAAAGTTTTCCTAGTTACCTTCTGCAGTTCTGCATGCTGTACATTTTAGGCATTATAAAATGGAGGAAAACAATTTAAAAAGATAGAAAAGTTTTCTCCGCCATCTCCTGCAGACCTATGCAGACGGTATATGTAACCCCAGACTGTTACCACCATAATTTTTTTTTTCCAGGGGAAGATGTACTACTAGTTGGAAATCTTTTTCACTGGCCTCCTTCACTGGCAGCAAAATAATCAAATTTACATTCTTCCACATTCTGGATCAGATCCATTTTATTCCCTACTGATATTAAAAAGATATTGGGGTCATCCAAGAAGATAAAGCACTTGAGTACAAGGTAGACCAAAGGAAGCATTTTTCTCATAAATTGCATAAATACAGCTAGATGGTTTGCTGTACGGAGTCTTGATTAGTCACCAATTAAAATTATTTTTTAAAAAGTGAAAATGTTTATGGGTAATTGTTATGATAGGGAGCTGAGGGGGTGCAGTGGCTACAATGCAGTATTGCAGGTTAACTCTGCCCACAGCTTGGAGTTCGATCCTGACGGGGCTCAAGGTTCACTCACCTTCCCTCCTTCTGAAGTCAGTAAAATGAGGACCCAGATTGTTGGGGGCAATATGCAAATAATGCTTTGACACTGTAAACAGCCAAGAGACTGCTATAAAGCACTATGGGTCAGTATATCAATCTAAGTGCTGTTGCTATTATGAAGATTGTGAATGTCATTTAATAGAAAGCAAAAGTGGAAGAGATCTATTCTCTTATGTCCTTTAGGCATCTTCAGACTGAAATTAAGATTATTTAGAATGAACAAAGACAGAAGTTCTAGGACTGGTACAAATTGGAAGATACTTGTTTCATTCAAATACAGATCTGATACAACACAACAGTATGAAGGAATGGCAAGCTTCTTTCCTGGAAGCTGAACTAGAAACAATTAAACAAGCATACAAAGGCCATGAACTTCTTTAAATAAATCCATTTAAGAGATGAAACTGCCTAGATCTGAATCAGAATCATTCATGCAAATTATATGCATGGCCAACAAGAATGCTATTCACCTTTTTCTTGTGAAGCTTGACTATTGTGGTGTATAACTGGCCACCTAGAAAACATGGGTCCAGATAAAACTATTTTTATTAAGTTAAGAGGGTGCAATCTTTTGAGCTCCATAAAGTTTTATCAGGAGCAAGTCTGGGGGGTATGTTTTTGTAATTCATCAATGGTTTTATGGTATGGTACAGCTATCTATGAATGTTGAGCAGAATCTTCTGTACTGGAACATTATCTCTAATATTAATTTCTTCCTGCCTTGGTTAGCCCTGTCTATGGTTTTCCAGTCATTCCATTAGTACTCAAGTGAAACTAATTACATTGCCATGAGCCATTGAACTAATAGGTTTCATCATCTAGGACACCCGTGCCAGCTGTTTATATTGGTGGTGTTTGAAAGCATCAAGCAGCTTCTCCTTAATCAATTTGATTAAAAATGGGGGGCAGTATGGGATTTACAGCAGAAGTGGAAAATGTGGTATCCAGAATTTGCTTGCTTCTACTCAATTTCATGCCATTAGGGGGTGATCAGATTTAACTGGTACTAGGTGGCAGCAGGTAGCCAAATCTGGAGGGGGTTGGGTTGTCTAAAAGGTTAACCCTGTATGTACTTAGATAGGGAGTCAGGTTGTCATCTAATTTTGAAGAATGTTGCTGACTTTATTTCTCAACCACATACTCTGCAGTTTAACAAGCTTGTTCTGGATAGTAGTTTGAAGGGATCACTGTGAAGAAATAACGTTTGGTTCTGTGAACTGCCATTAGCTTCTTTTTTCTTAAAAGTAACACTTTTCCAACAAGCCCAAACCATCAAGACTATATGCATATACAGTAAATTCTGCTTCTCTGAGTTTTTAGTCAGTTGATGGTATAGTATCTTGATCAACATTTTCCTTGATCTTTTTCCCAAGTAATGTTACAATGAGTTTCATCTTGCTCACCATATTCACCTATCCAGTTCAGTACAGTTGTTGACTCTTAATGTTTTAATCTTTCTTACTTACTAAATGTTCTTCTCAGTTGAGAGAAACAGGTGTATCTTCTACTGTAAAAGAATATTCTATCTTCCCCTAGAACGATGACAGCATGCCAACCTAAGTAACTTAAATAACAGCCTTGCATGGTGACTTTACATATAGAGTATATTTGGACATTCAAGAATGAGCCCATATACCAGCAATACAATATTCTGATCCTTTTGCTATATAATTTTTCATGATAGTCTTTCATAGAACTCTGAAATATGCACAATAATCCTTACTATAAAAACATTTTGGTACATTACAGATATGCATTATATCTAAAGTAGGGTGGTCTCCTCTTTAAGTCTGTTCCAGCAGTATAATACTCTGAGGATCCAGTAAACAATAAAGATCATGACAAATAGAGGCTCGGTCTTACTCATATAGTTTTCCGGTAAAGTCCCGATGAATGCAAATCAGCTCTTCAAGACAGGCCTGGTCAAGAATCAAACCCCACAAGGACTACTAGAATTCTGTTTCATTGTTGCTAATTAAGCTAATATTGTTGTTTTGTTGTGTGGATGGCCTATTAAATTTGAGAGGTTGTTCTATTGTTGGTTCTCCCAGAGATAGCAATTACACTGAAAACAATGTCGCATCTATGCAGAGTATTAGCTCATCTAACCTTGCACTTTCTTATCATTTCTTATCATTGACTAGATTCTATACTGTCATTTTTACGCAAGCTGAAGAAGGTACACATACAGAATCATTATCTGTGATAATGTTACTTGGTTGGGTAATGAAACATCTGAAAGAAAGCAATCATCCTCAGAGACAACCAAGGAGCTCACAATCCAACCATAAGCTACAAGAGTTCTCATCTAAAGGAAGCATTATATCCTCCAATTTTTCATAAGATTGCTAAAGGAAATAAAGTTGAGCCAAAAAAATGGTTCAAAGTCTACCCAAGGAGCTATCCTGGTTGAGGATAGATTTGAACCTAAACTTCTCCAATCCTAGACTAATAATTTAACCACTACAGTACAGATATCTTTTCTATTCTAATTAGAAAAATTCTTTGCAGGTTCACAAGAAAAGAAGTTCCCATAATCTGCTATCTGACATATTTAAATGGATGTACCAAGAGCTGAAATCTGAAGCTTCTCCATGGAAAAAATCTCTCCTATAAATGAGCCATTTATTTTGTTAGGTCCATGGAATTTTTTAGCTTTTTGAGACACAAATGCAAGGCTTTTTTTCTCATAGAACGCTCAAAACGGAGTTCCGGCACCTTTTTTGTATGGAACCTTGTAGGGTAGGCAAGGCAGGTTGTAAGACATGTGTGAGTTCCGGCACCTTTTTCTTTAAAAAAAAAAAAGCACTACACAAATGTATCAGAAAAACATGATGTTCTTTCTAGAAAGAAATCTCTGTGGGTCAAAGAAGTAAATAGTCATTGCTATTTGCATTTAAATTAGAAGACTTATTTATGAAATCAAAATTCACTGATCTGTACAGGCATAACGTTATTATAAAAATTTCAAAGTTTAAAATTAGATCTCATTATACTGATGCGTTTTCTCACTTTAACTTACTTACAAAAATGTTTTCTATTAATTTATAGGTATACCATTAAAAGATTCTTAATTGCAATATTTGCTGTCCATCTCTTCGTGAAATCAAAAAAAGGGGAATGATATTTCAAGCCCATTAAAGCCCCCAGGAAGCCTCTTAGTCAAAGCAAGGAACAGGGTGCTGTAATCAGCACTTCTGAAAAAGAAGTCAAGCGAAGCTTCATAGAGATTATATAATTTAAATGGTCAATGCAGGCTCATGAAAGACTCCATTGCAATGAAATAACAGAAGAACAGAGTTGGAAAGGACCTTTGGAGGTCTTCGAGTCCAGGGCTTTTCAACCAGTGGTACCGGTACCACCTGTGGTACATTGGCACCTGGCAGGTGGTACGTGACCAACCTAGAAAAGTGGTAGCGGGGGAGGGGAATGAGCTGAACCAGTGGTAGCACCGCACAAGCCTGAGCGAGAGATGGCTGGAGCTGCAGGGCTGTCAGGGCTCAGCAGAAGCACCAGGATCAGTGCCAGGATCCAGCTGGAGCTCGGCGCTGATCCCGGCGCTTCTGCTGAGCCCAGAAGAAGCACCAATCAGCTGGAACGTTGCAGCATCTCCAGGGTCTTGTGATTTACATTCAGATGCTTGGCAACTGATTCATATTTATGACGGTCACAGTGTCCCAGGGTCATGTGAAGTGACCAAAACCTGCTGCAACCACCCAGCAGAGTGGGGGGGAACAATATCCAAACATCCCACCCCACCCCACCCCCGCTGCCAATCCTCAACAGAAATGCTCACAACAATGAAAACCTCGGACAAGAGGAAGAGCGGCGCCGGGTGGGCAGGCAGGTGTCTTGCTCGGCTGTGGCTTGGGGGGCACTTTTTTCAGTGCCATTGTAACTTCGAACAGTCACTAAGCGAACTGTTGTAAGTCGAGGACTACCTGTACTTCATCACTTTTTTCCTCTTTTTTTTGGTCATCAAGTTTTTGACACATTGCTAGGCAACTTGTGGTACCTGGATGTTGCCATATCCTAAAAGTGGTACAATGGGTGAAAAAGATGAAAAGCCCTGTTCTAGTCCAACCTTCTGTTTAAGCAGGAGACTCTATACCAGGGGTGTCAAACAGCTGGCCCACAGGCCAGATGCATCATGGGGAAACTATGCCCACCCCATTGCCAGCAGTGGAAAAAAAGTTGTGATACGTCGCGACACGTAATGTGACATTGCGAGTTTGACACCCCTGCTCTATACTATTCCAGACAAGTGGCTGTCCAGTCTCTTCTTAAAAGCTTCCAGTGATGAAGCACTCACAGCCTCTGAAGGCAAACTGTTCCACTGGCTAGGAAATTTATCCTTAGTTCTAGGTTGCTTCTCTCCTTGGTTAGTTTCCATTCCATTGTTTCTTGCCGTGTCTTTGGTGCTTTGGAAAATAGGTTGACCCCCCCCTCTTCTTTGTGGCAGCACCTCAAATATTGGAACACTGGTATCATATCACCCCTATTCTCTCTTTCCATAAAGTTTGGAGACTGCTGGACTAGACATGCACATATACTGAAACCATTCTTCATATGTTTTAGCCTCCAGTTCCCTAATCATCTTTGGGTTTGAGCAGACCTCTGAGTAGTCACTATAGCTCCTATACTGGTGGTGTGTCTTTCTTGTTCTTTCTTGTTAACTAAAATATATACTGTCTTTGGTCCTGATGGCTACACTTGGCCTGGGTTATAAATGAGCACAAGTAAAGCAAAGAAGTGGGACCAGGATACTAATGAGCAGTATGATGTGGATGTACAAATGATACTTTACACTGCATGAACAGAAATATGGTTTACAAATCACGGGGAAAAAACCAGTTCTACTACTCTGAGCTTTGGTCAAAGCCACCAAAAGCAATATGACCGCTTTAAGGATTCCAACAAGTGGAATATGGTTACAAGGATGATCAGGGGACTAGAAGTAGAGCTGTATATCAAGAAAAGACAAGTGAGTGGGATATGATAGCCCTTCTCAAATACTTGAAGGAATATCACAATGAAGAAATCGCACTCCAGAGAATATGGAATGAAGTTCAAGTTAAAGGAAAGCTGATTTTGACTGAATTATTCCTAAAAATACAATTTTGACATTAGAATGAATTACTTAGACATCTTAGATATGTTCATAATTGGGATGCTACTATTGAGAAGACAATATCCTTGGCTATTGAGGTATGAGAAGAATCTATGAGCCAGGTCTTCCTTCCTGACTGCAAGGTACAAATTGTATGATACTGGAGAATGCAATTTTTTAAAATTTGGGGGTTCCTAATTTATTTATTATAGGGACGCGGTGGCTCAGTGGGTTAGGACGCTGAGCTTGTTGATCAGAAGGTCGGCAATTTGGCAGATTGAATCCTGAGTGCCGCGTAACAGAGTGAGCGCCTGTTACTCGTCCCAGCTTCTGCCAACCTAGCAGTTCGAAAGCACGTAAAAATGCAAGTAGAAAAATAGGGAGCACTACGGTGGGAAGGTAACAGCCTTCCATGCACCTTTGGCGTCTAGTCATGCCGGCCACATGACTACGGAGACGTCCTTGGACAAGCGCTGGCTCTTTGGCTTTGAAACGGAGATGAGCACCGGCCCCTAGAGTCGGAAACGACTAGCACGCCTGAGCAGGGGAACCTTTACCTTTACCTAATTTATTTATATACTAATGTCAGTTCTTTAAGTTGGGCTTGATAGATGACATCCAATCAGCACAGACCTCCAGCATTGCCCTTTTAAGGTAGCGGTTATACCTGTTGATTTATTACACTTCTAATCTCTATAGACCACTAAGCTCCAGGCAATGTACCAAATATGAAAATAAAACAATGTAACAGCCAATATAGAGAATAGCAGAAGAATCAATATAACATCAAAAACAAAAACTCTTTTCAGTCAGGATGAAGTATAGTTTGCTACATCAGCTGTCAAGTGGTGTGGTGGAACCTTCAAAGCATTTAAGCCTGAAGAGTCAAAGAATTAAGCTTATCGTAGCAGGTTGTCCGAAAAGAAGAAAATGCTGCAATAGAAAGTTGAAGTCATTTTTTAAAAAAATATCTCTAAAATAATCTACAGTAGAATTAGCATATGCAGATTGGGTGTACGTACGCTCATCTGTCTTTATTTGTATTTTTATTTTTTTGGTAAAATGTAGTGAGCCTATTATTTTTATCTGCTTTAAGAAGAAAAATTTGGATATGTCTAGTTGAATGAAAAGAACAACTAAGCATGACATGCTAGCAGTCTTCCAGTGTCTATGGGGCTGCCATAAAGAAGAGGTGGTCAGTTTAAACTCCAAAGCACCTGAAGGCAGGACAAGAAGCAACGGATGGAAACTAGTCAAGGAGAGAAGCAACCTAGAACTAAGGAGAAACTTCCTTACAGTTAGAACAATTAATCAGTGGAACAACCTGCCTCCAGAAGTTGTGAATGCTCCAACACTGGAAGTTTTTAAGAAAAGACTGGGCAACCATTTGTCAGAAATAGTATAGGGTTTCCTGCCTGAGCAGGGGGTTGTACCAGAAGACCTCTAAGGTCCCTTTCAACTCTGTTATTTGGTCATTCTATATTCATCCACAGAGATATATATATTAATATCCATTAACAAGAGCAAAAGGAGTTGGCACAGCTAGGTCAAATTTCTCTATTGTTGTGTTCTCAAGATGTGTTGAGATTGGGGCTTGAAACCCAACACATCTGGAGAATGCCTGATTACAGAAGTCTGCTTTTTGGAAACCACATCAGATTTCAGAGTGGTGAATCATTTTTCTCTTTCCTGATGTTCTTTATGTGTATGAAAAAATAAACCTACGGAATGCTTCAGTCAGCAACATTATGCCATGTTGTTATACTGCTCTGCTCCGCTTCATTTGTCTTGTAGTTGAACCTGTGAACATTTGTAGCTACCAGCTTTCCATATGTTTTGGAAAGAGTCCCTTCAGGGAAGTCTACCTAAATCAAGGCTACCCCAGCGCTTTAGATTTAGAAATCTCAGAACATTCAGCCCCCTGTACCTACTGCAGGGGTCTTCAATTTTGGCCCTTTTATGACTTCTGGACTTCAACTCCCAGAATTCCTCATCTAGCTGGCTGAGGAATTCTGGGAGTTGAAGTTCACAAATCATAAAAGGGCCAAGTTTGAAGACCCCGATCTACTGTATTGAATGCTTCCTTTCTAGCTCCCTCCCAAAATTCCCAACAAAGGCTAATTGGATTGATAGGAATGTTGGGACCTGTAGTAGAAAGGAACCAGTTTTGTAAAGCTGAAGTAGGTGCTTAAAATGCTTAAGTATACAGTCCTCTCTTGGATTGTATCCTCACTGGGTTTCCACTGTTTTACTTTCTTTAGCCATCTCTTTCCCAACAGCTTTAGCATAGCCAACCCCCTTGCCTCTTTTGGAAAATGAATTAGCCATATTACTGAGGAATTCAGGGAAATTTGGCCCAATTTATTTTCCAACAGATACTGGGTAACTCTCCCATTGTTAATCTATCTCTTGATCCCCAAATTTTTGTAACATGTGTTGTGATTCAGGGTCAGCCTGTGGGTTCGGCAGTTGGGTCGGACGACTCAGAGGAGGAGGAGGAGGGGGGTGTTGAAGAGCTTGATGAGACCCCCCAGCCAGGCCCCTCTCATCTGGTCACGACGCAGACCCAGCTGTGTGAGCCTGACAGCGTGGATGAAGATGACCCACAGCTGGCCCTGTTCAAGGACGCCCGACGCAGGAGGCAGTCAATCAGGAGTAAACAGAAGAAGGCAATGGGGCTCCTCAGAAGGAGGCAGAGAGAAGCCACGCCCTGAACTGTATTTAAGGGGGAATGCGTGGGAGGGCTGGTTTGCTGAAGGCAACCGCTTGAATAGTTCCTGTTTCACAGCTCCTGTTTCATGGTTGGTGTCTGTTTTATGTTAATAAATTTGGTAGGCTTTATTCCAGCCTCTTGCCGTTTGTAAAGGGGTTGTCCCTGCCTTTTCTGCAGGGCCGGTAGCAGGCTGGTACAGAACAACATGATCCAAGGACGCATTGTCCAAATTTTATACTGAGTTTGGGGATCATCAAAATATTCCTGTTTATAGCGGCTCTTGCTCACCCCAGGTTCACTGTGGACTTGGTAGCCAACACTCCCTCTTTTTTCTCCCTCTCTTTATTATACATGGGTAAGAGGTCTGAATTAGTGGTTGTGCATGTATACTGTCCTTGTGAAATAGAATTATGATTATGCTTCTCAATAGGTGGCAAGAGTAATCCTAAAACTGGCTTGGGAGATCTCAGCTGAAGCCATATGATGGAATTCTGCAGCTTTCAAACTTGCTCTTCCAGAAGCCTTGCGGGTTTTCATACCTTCTACTTTGCAGTAGCAGCTTGCCAGTTCCTCCTACCATAATCTATTTTCCTGGTGGCACCTTGCCTCTAACTCTTCTGTGCGGGCAAGGCCGATTATCAGTGAGTAAATTGGAATCTCCCATGGGCCAAATAAAAGCAGGTTCATGTCCTTTTGCGACTAGTCAAAGACTGAAGTAAAGCAGTGTTTATGGAAAAATAGTACCTCCGAGCAGCACTCCCAATCCAAGGAGAAACTCTGAATCAAATGGCAAATCAATCCAAAGAAGAAGAGACCAGTTGAGATGAAACCCAAGGTCCCCACCATGGTAAAACAGTCTGTTCACAAATAACACGTAAATTTCATACAAGTTATTCTCAGCAGGGCCCTGGGCAAGTGAGGACAGTCAATAAACCAAGCAGAATGCATAGCTGAGATCCTCCAAACGGTACCTGGCTTGACATATCTCAGATCTCAAACAGAAACCTCTCTCTTATTAACACTCACTTGACTTTTGGCTAGCTTCTTGGATCCATGAAGTCCAGCTTTCTGATCCTAGATCGGTGGTGGCGGACCTATGGCATGCGTGCCACAGGTGGCACGCAGAGCCCTCTCTGTGGGCATGCGCACCGTCACTCGAGTCCTAGGCCTTCAGCTGGGTTTTATAAAACCTTTTCACTTTAGGCCTCTGCCGCCGTGTGCAAAAAAAGAAAACGGTCCAATCAATCAATCAATTTCAACTTCTCATGGGGAAAAAAAAGATCTCACAAAGTTGGAATTGATTGAACTTTTTAGTCCCACCCAGTCTCCCATTACCACCACAGCCCCGGCCACCCAGTTGGCCACACTCACCTAATGGGCCATGCCCACCCGGCACCCGACGAGACATAAGTGGGTTTTGGGTTGCAGTTCGGGCATTCGGTCTCTAAAAGGTTTGCCATCACTGTCCTAGATCTTTATTAAATGCCTCTGCCTAGGACTGACTGGTTGAATTTCTGAGATATAGGACAGGAGTCTTTTGAGCTTGCTGAATCTGTTAAAAACAAAGTAGTAGTATTGGCTCTGTTACAACTTGGCTCTCCAGCAGCAGGATAGCTGCCAGTTATTTCCCCTGGCTCTGATTTCCCCTATCCTCTTATCCGAAGAGCCATAACTTTACTAATGTGGTCTGTGAGTGTCAGCTCTTCCAAATAAACACAGTCAGAAATACAAGAAATGCAATAGCTTTATTTTACAGATGTAGAGCAGGGGTCTTCAAACTTGGCCCTTTTATATGACTTGTGGACTTCAACTCCCAGAATTCCTCAGCCAGAAGAATATTTGTGTTCTGTACACAAAGGCAGGGACAACCCCTTTTACAAGAAGGCAAGAGGCTGGAATTATGCCTGCCAAATTTATTGCTACAAAAACAAACGGAACAAGACACGAACCAAGAAACAGGAGCTTTAAGAAACAGGAACTATCCAAGCGGTTGCCTTCAGCAAACCAGCCCTCCCACACATTCCCCTTAAATACAGTTCAGGGCGTGGCCTCTCTCTGCCTCCTTCCGAGGTGCCCCATTGCCTTCCTCTGTTTACTCCTGATTGACTGCCTCCTGCGTCGGGCGTCCTTGAATAGGGCCAGCTGTGGATCATCTTCATCCACGCTGTCAGGCTCACACAGCTGGGTCTGCGTCGTGACCAGATGAGAGGGGCCTTGCTGGGGGCTCTCATCAAGCTGTCCAATCCCCTCAGCAAGCTCTTCAACACCCCCCTCCTCCTCCTCCTCCTCTGAGTCGTCCGACCCAACTGCCGAACCCACAGGCTGACCCTGAATCACAACAATTTGGCCACAGATAAATCAACACATTATCTGGCAACACTTGCAGGTGTGTGGGAAGGAGACCCCAGTTGTGTACACCTCCATTTCTTCTGAAATGCCTTTGTGTGATTAAACATGCCGCAACATGCCTATGAAAATAGGCTAATGAAATCTGCAGAGAAATAAGTTTTAAAGGTGATAAAAATGCACAACTGAGAAAAAGAAGCTTCCAGGGTAGATGAACACATGAAACACCCATAAAGACATCCATAAATATGAAGCCCAGAAACACATCCTATGAACACATCTATGAAAGATCAAATCACATAGCACACCTTTTCCAGCTTTATGCATTAGTAAAATTGTTTAATCTCCTGCTGTCTTCTGCGTGTATTTACTAAGCACTTGCTGTGAAAAAGAGAAACAACGCGCTCTTTCTGTGGGAATGTTATTACGGAGATAAAAGTTTACTCGAACAATAAACTACCAAGTGATGAAAATATATCAACATAACATGATAGCAAAAAGAGTAGCCTCTTTTGTCAAACTCAGCTCATGGTGAATACAAGGGTGTGTTGTCTTCTTAAGGAATAATATTTTCAAATCAACCAAGGTTGAGCTCATTTGATTATAACCCTTTTCACAATCCGAGTGAAAGAAAAAAGTATCAGATGTACAAAATGATCTTAAAATACTGCATATAAAACTCCGTGGCCAATGTAAGATTACAACTTTCCCAACGTTTTAAATATACAGGTAGCCCTCAACTTACAGCAGTTCATTTATTGACCGTTTGAAGTTACAACGGCACTGAAAAAAGTGGTTTATGACCATTTTTCGGATTTTTCACACTGATGACTGTTGCAGCACGCATCACGTGATTCACATCCAGATACTTAACCACTGGTTCATATTTATGACGGTTGCAGTGTCCTGCATGCCATGTGATCACTTTGTGTAATCTTCTGACAAGCAAAGCCAACTGCAGTGATTTATTTAACGAATGTGGCAAGAAAAGTTGTGAAAATGGGCAACATTCACTCAAATTTCTCACCTAGCAAGATAAATTCTGGACTCAGTTGTTTCTTTGAAAACCAAGTGGAAATCATAGCTGATCCAGAATATGGCAGCTGAAGTTAAAAATTTGAATTTTTTCAGCAATCCCACGTCAAGAGTTGTATTTCACTTTTTTATTGATTTTTGTATATTGCTCAGTTTGCTGCTATTATTATACTTGGCCTTATATTGCTTTTAACTATGTTTTTAAACTTACGTTTTTAAACTCGCTGAAGATTAGGCAGCCCTATAAATTGAATGCATCATCATCATCATGCTTACTTACTTAAATTTTGCAAAAAGATTAAAAACAATGATTGTAAGAGAAAAATACACAAAGGCTGACAGACCTTTTCCCTGGAAGATCCATGTTTACATCCCAGCCGACATTACTTTAAAAAATTATCTTTTCTCTCTTGCAACAGAGAAGAATGAAGGGATTAAAAAAAAAACGCCAAAAAATTCCATCTGCAATTTCTAAGCATTTACATTAAAAATAATGAGGTTTTTTTTTAAATGTCACTTGATTAATCAGGTTTGATCTTTGGCCCCTCAAAGGTTTCTAATGATTCACCAATTAAGCCTCCAGACCTAATTGATGAAACACATTATCTCAGTAATTTTACTAGTGATGAATGTGAAAGGAAGAGAGCTGAAGTAGAGGATCTTCTTTAAGATTGGCCTATTGTATCAGAGAGAAAGAGAGAGAAAAACTGACTGGTTTTTTTATTGTAAAAATTAATCAGAAAAATCATCAGGTGCCCAGAACTCTACTTGCATGTTCTAAAATCTATTGCAATTAACTTCATGCTGTGTTTTGATCCGTCTTTCTTTCCGGCCTAGCCGTTCTCTTTGTTAACAATTGAGAAATACTTGCAAATGCACTAGGTCAGGGCTAGGCAACCTTGGCTCTTTTATGACTCATGGACTTCAACTCCCAGAATTTCTGAGCCAGCATGGCTGGCTCAGGAATTCTGGGAGTTGAAGTCCATGAGTCATAAAAGAGCCAAGGCTGCCTAGCCCTGACCTAGGACAACTTTTTAAACTAAAAGCAGAGAATGGAAAGCATACGCCAGAATCATTTGAAGGTAATTGGAGGCCTCCCAGGCTGGGAGGGCTTGAAAAATGGAAGACTTTGGCTAGAAAAAAAGGAACAACTTGCTCTCCAGAAGCCATTGATTTTAGGCAGATGGCTGCTCCTTGTTGCTCTAACTGCTGCACGTTTCCTGAAGCTGCACTTGCTTTGTGATTGATTCCTTTTCTGCCTGGGGCCAGAAGTTGAGTCTATACTTTTTAAAAGCCTCTCCCTGGTGGTCATTATGAAAAAAATGCCCAGACTCTCAAGACTTTATGTTGTTTGCCAAAGCGAGGCAAGTTGCTCAGGGATGCTGGCCTTTTGTAGCTTGCCAGCTGTTGGGACAATGTCTGCAGAATCAGGCAGTGCCATCTGCTGCTTTTTTGGCATGACTGCTCCTCAGGAGAACAGAGCTTGCTATTGTTCCTGACTGGCAGAAAAACTTGGTGTCTGAGCCCATAAGTCTGCCGCTTTCAAGGAGACACATGGAAGGAACGGAGGGAGAGAGCCTATTCTTTGATCCTACAAAAAAAAAACAAAAAACAAAATGGCAACCGCAAAACAGAGGCAGGATTTCTTAAATCCACAGTACTTTCATCTGATTAAGCATGAGCGTTTCTAAATGCCAAATAACTACACACTGAACGAAGCCACTGTCCACCTTTGTCCATGAATCCACAGTGAATATTTTTTTACCAAAGAATTTGTCATCCGGACTGTAAATATATGGACAACTGTTAGGTGGCGGAAAAGAATAATAACAGAATGACAGATTTGGAAGGCGTACTGATGTTGTCGGACCCATGCCGCCCTTTCTCTGTCTCACGTAGATTTGAAATTCGAAATTGGAGAAAGTGTCAAGTCCCAAGGAAGCCTACAAAGCAAGGGTCTTGAACTTTCCCTACCAACACCAACCAGAACTAAGCATGGAGAAAGGAAAACCACCGCAGAACACTGTCCTCCATTCCTAGATTCCAAAACCATCCAGAAGAATACCGTGTTCCATGCTGCCAAAAGCCATCAAGAGATCAAGAAAAACCAGGCAAGTTGATCACCCAGATCCCAGATCATCTACAGCCACAATATACTGTCGATTTAATTTCATTAACTAAGATTTCATTAACTTTGAAGCAATGACACAAAGGGAAGTAGAGGCCTGATGGAGCATAGCAGTCCCGTCACATTGCTTGAAATAAGTTCTTCATGGGCATATTGCTGGAGAAGCAGGTTGATTCAATGAGATAGACAAGGAGTCTTCAAACTTGGCCCTTTTATGACTTGTGGACTTCAACTCCCAGAATTCCTCTAGTCCACAAGTCATAAAAGGGCCAAGTTTGAAGACCCCTGAGATAGACAGATTGGTTTCCCCCTCTATATTGATCAGTATCAAGTGACACAATCCCAAAATGCAAAACACCTTCTTGAGGCAGAATGCCTAATGATTTGAACAGCCTATAGATTTCAATCATATATATTCTCTCTTTCCATCTCTCATTCTACAAAGTGGAAAGGATAGCTATTACTGCAAATTTCAAAGGTTTGCACAAAAATGTGCCTGTGTTTTCAGATGTATTTCTCTTAATATAAACACTTCCGTGTGTTTTTCTTCATCTACAGATAATCCCATCTACAGATAATCCAAATGCCTGTATTTCAGGCATTTGCAAATGCCCCACATTTAAGACTGGTTGCAGCATCCAGCAACTGTGTGACCACAATTTGCTATAGGTTTCTTTTTTTTACAGTTTTCAGTTAAAAACACCCATTCAGAAAAAAGGATTCAGACTGATGACTGTGTGATTTGCTTAATATCTGCCATAAAAGAGATATAAAATCAAGTTTGGTCACATGGGTGCCTGTCAGGCACAAGAAATTGGGAGTCAGGGCAGTGGTGGGATTCAAATATGTGAACAACCGCTTCTCTGGATGGATACTGCTTCTGGAAGTCCATGTTGTGATTCAGGGTCAGCCTGTGGGTTCGGCAGTTGGGTCGGATGACTCAGATGAGGGGGAGGAGGGGGGTGTTGAAGAACTTGCTGATGATGGCTTTGAGGCTCCGCAGAGCCCCCAGCCAGGCCCCTCCTACCTGGTGGAGACCCAGCTGTGTGAGCCTGATAGTGTGGATGAAGATGACCCACAGCTGGCCCTGTTCAAGGACGCCCGACGCAGGAGGCAGTCAAGTAGGAGCAAGCAGAGGAAGGCTGTGGGACTTCTCGGAAGGAGGCAAAGAGAGGCCACGCCCTGAACTCTTTATAAAGGGAATGTTTGGGGGAGGGCTGGTTTGCTGAAAGCAACCGCTCCGATAGTGTTTCAAAGCTCCGGTATCTTGTTTCATGTTTTGTTTGTGTAATAAATTTGGCAGACGTATTCCAGCCTTTTGCCGTCTGTAAAGGGGTTGCCTTTTCTGCAAGGCCGGTAGCAGGCTGGTACAGAACAGTCCACTCTGGACCTGGGCAACAAAAAATTAGCTACCGGTTCTGCCGAAGTGGTGCGAACTGGCTGAATCCCACCACTGAGTCAGGGGTAGACCCAAAACAAGTACAAGCTGATTCCATACTTGCTCTAAACAAGAATCTGAACTACTAATGATCAAGGCAAATTGGCAGTAGATAAGAGTCAACTGAATTCAAGTTGGGCTGGACTTGGATCTCTTCTGGGCCAGAAGGGACTCAAAACTGATGATGCGCTTGACCCCTTGATCTGGTTCAGCCTGGTCATCCACAGCAGAGTTCCCCAAACTTTCTGGCTTTGTGGCCAGAGGGGATGGTTCCGTGTGAACAGTGGGCAAGCATGCAGAGACATGCTTGCCCGCCGCTTATGCAAGTGGGATGCGCGCACGAGCATGCTTGCTCACCATTTCCACAGCCCAGTTCTGAATGGCTCAAGGCCCAGTAGTGGACTGCAGCTCAGGGGTTGGGGAACCCTGATCTACAGTGCCTTGACTTACAACTGTCATGACTTACAACCATAATTCTGGTCCTAGTTACAGTCTTAAGTCAAGGACTATCTGTTTATATATTTTTTCAAATTATTTCCTCTTACACCTATTTGTTTGCTAGCTGCTCCATTCAACAACATGAGATGACAGTTGTTGACCTTGCAGGAGGAGACTAAAATAAGAAAAAGAAGATTCTACGCATTTATTCCTCCATCTAATATATTCCATAGTTTGCACACTGCTGTCTAACATATGTATTTATCGGATTCTTTATTTGAGTCACACAACTTAGAAAAGTTGCAGGCATATTCGTTTGTGTTCTACAAGTTAATGGTGAGTGAGCATAATAAAGTTTTACAAAAAATAATAATAATTCAGATTGATTAAATTGCTCATCTACTCCTCAACTTCTGGCTGAATTCAGTGTGACAGATAGAGATTCAGGAGAGATAGAGTCCATCTTCACTTGCAACAAAACTCATCTCAGATATTTTGCTGCAATTGGATGCAGTAGATTAGGCGAGGCATACCTTTGCACACTTTGAAAGAGAGAAAATCCACTGCTTTAAATTAAGAGACCTTTTTCAGAAAAACTGCAGCAGATCTCTTCCTTTGACTTGTTTCTAACAGTTGAAACTCGTATTATATAGGTTTAAGTTTAAGTTTATTTGATTTCTATACCGCCCTTCTCCCGAGGGACTCAGGGCGGTTCACAGGGCATATATAAATAGCAGTACAAAAATTAAAAAGAAATTAAACCATGCCCAATTAAAATACAACAACAATAGAATAATAAAAAACCAATTAAAAAACCCATATTCCCCCATCAGGCCAGACCAGCTAATTCAAATAAGTGGGTCTTCAGCCCGTGGCGGAAGGATCGAAGGTCCGATGCCATCCGGAGCTCAACCGGCAGTTGGTTCCATAATGCCGGAGCACCCACAGAGAAGGCCCTCCCCCTAGTTGCTAATGCCCCCCCCTTTTTTTGGCCTCCTTTCCAAAATTATCTAAAATCTCATGGCACTGCCAAAACCCATGAGATTTTATCATCCCCACATTAAATATTTTCCAGTCTTTGCTTTCTTTCCTTCCCTCTTCCTCCCTACTTCCCTTTTCATAAAATTTTAACATTAAAAAAATGATTAAGTGCCAAGTATAGGCTAATAGAAGGGACGCGGTGGCTCAGTGGGTTAGGACGCTGAGCTTGTCGATCAGAAGATCGGCAGTTTGGCGGGTCGAATCCCGAGTGCCGCGTAGCAGAGTGAGCGCCTGTTACTCGTCCCAGCTTCTGCCAACCTAGCAGTTCGAAAGCATGGAAAAATGCAAGTAGAAAAATAGGGACCACTACGGTGGGAAGGTAACAGCGTTCCGTGTGCCTTTGGCGTCTAGTCATGCCGGCCGCATGACCACGGAGACGTCCTCAGACAAGCGCTGGCTCTTCGGCTTTGAAACGGAGATGAGCACCGGCCCCTAGAGTCGGAAACGACTAGCATGCATGTGCGAGGGAATCTTTACCTTTACCTATAGTCTAATAGATGTAATGCATGACACCTCTGCATTCTACTAACGATCCATTATTCTAAAATCAGTTGTATTTAAGGCTGTTCATCTACATATAGGTATGTGTGTGTCTGTGTATCTCTCTCTCTCTCTCTCTCTCTCTCTGTGTGTGTGTGTGTGTGTGTGTGTGTGTGTGAGAGAGAGAGAGAGAGAGAGAGAGAGAGAGAGAGAGAGAGAGAGAGAAGAGAGAGAGAAGAGAGATTTCATCAACACAGTTAAGAAGACCAGCAGCTTTTAGAAGTGTTTAAGCCTACTTACAGCGCGGGAACATGATATTAATTTGACTTAATTTTAGGCTGAAATATTCCGATTTAGCCAAGCTTTTTCACAATATATAGCACAAATCATCTAATTTCTGTGCATTTGCTCAGTTGGTGGTTGGACATTAATTGTTGCATGCAGCCAAAGCAAAACTCCACATTAAACCAGAGGCACATTTCTTACATTGGTTTCCCAAAAGGCAAGCTGGGATAAAGGAAATTAGTGAGGGAAGCAACGGAGAGGATCACTTGCCCGCGAACAGCTGAGGTCCAAAATCATAACCCAAAGTAAGTCCATCTTTTAGCACAAAGGTCAGCATTCTTTCTGCTGAGAGATAATACAGCAAACTAGAAGTATTTCTCTACCCCCCCCTAAAAAAAATAAAAGGGGGAGGGTGGGAGATTAGCCATGACCATTAGTACAATTTTGCCCTTTTCCTCCTTCTCTACTTTTTCGGGCGATATGTCCCAGGAAGGCTATTTGTACTACTCATGTTTCTTTTCTAATGACTTTTGCACCCATTCACACAGACAAGTGCTTAACGTATGCCACTTTTCAGCATGGACAATGACAGGATAGCCTTGGCTACATGAAGAGGGAGAAGAAATCACGGCTTCAGTCAGCCCCAACTTGGTGCTCTTCTAACGTATTGGCCTAGTACAGCTTTATAATAAGACATGAATAACAACACCCTAACCAGAAATTGCCAAGTTGTACATCATCATGGGAACAGACTTGGAAAAGCCAATGTACACTATCATAGGGACTTGTAGAAAGCCAGACCATTTCATTCATATGTGCGCTTCTAATTCGCTTATAGCTTCACCATTTCAGTCTGGAACAGCCCGCTCTGTCACAATCGCATTTCAACCAGGTGTAAATTTGAAATGTCAAGCCACACCTACATTGTGCCTTCTGTATATTGTGTCCTACGTGCAATGCCTAGCAGGGTGTATTGATTAATTGACCTATCCCACCGAGAATAATAAAGAAAAAAAATAGCAAGAATGGAAACCTTCCGTTTTATTCTCTTAATCATCTGCAGTGATTCGCTTAACAACTCCGGCAAGAAAAGTCGCATGTGTATAAACTGCATGCCGTGGGGACAACCACTTTTTTCCTCCTTTTCTCTATATGATGGAGTGACAGAGAGGAATAGCAGCAAAAAAAAACCACAAAACCATTCAGAGCATGGGGACTCAATGTCTTCAGTATCTGTATAAGGGTTTACCAGTGCCCAGAGTGGCAAAATGCTGCAACATCACCTTGCCGCACGACAAATAACCTCTCCGTGTACAAAACATCACAGGTAAAATTAGTTCTGCTGAAGTCTCACCAATGCCCTTGAGGCTTGGGGCTCCTGGCAACTAATGAAGAAGTACTGCTGACTGTCACGGAGCAGTGTGGGAGGCATTTATCTTTGTGGCAGAAGCAATTAAATCTGCTCAGCTCTCTGAGCATGACGTATGTGGAAGCCCCAGACTTTGTTTTCCTTAAAGGAAGTTTGGGCGGTGGCGGGGGGGGGGGCATGACATATGAAGATAAGCATCTAGGAAATGTCAAATTGGCTCAGAGATCCCTTGACAGCTCCTGGAAAGGGTGGAAGAAGAACCTCATCTATCCGTATGAGGACACAATAAATCCTTAGAGAACATGGCTAGGATAATAGACTTTTCAGACAAATGTTGCTGCTAGGGGTTTTCAATTGCTCAGCTTTTGAAAGGATGGGATGGCTGGTTACACTGCTCTGCATTCAAGATGTTTATTTCGCTGAAGAAGCCTCTGTGATCATTCAATTTACTATCTTTAGTTAACAGATCTTCAGACGGTCATTGGCTTAAGATGTTGGATTTAGAACTGGAGAGATTCATGCTGAAATTCTGAGGACGCTAAAACTTATTGGGTGACTTTGGGCCAGTGACTAATTCCTAGCTTTTCTTTCACTATAGAGTTGTTATTTGAGAGTAAAATTGCAGAAGGTCAATCTATAAGTGTCGAGCAGAAGTTGTGTGTAAGCTAGCTCACAATTTTTTTTAATGCAAATACAAACCAGAGAAAGAGATACTAACTATTCAACTTCTCTTTCAAAAGAGGTTGTGGGTGCTCCATCACTGGAGGTTTTTAAGAAGGGACTGGTATAGGATTTGTCTGAAATGATATAGGATTTCCTGCTTGAGCAGGAAGCTGAACTAGAAGACCTCCAAGGTCCCTTCCAACTCTGATACTCTGTTTAAGATTTTTACTGAAGCAGTAATTAAAGATTAAAAATAATAATAAAAATGAAATATAGCAATAGCTAAAGAGTGTTGTTGTTAGCTGCAAAGTTGTGTCCGACCCATCATGACCCCATGGACAATGTTCCTCCAAACCCTCCTGTCCTCTATCATCTTCTGGAGTCCATTTAAGCTCATGCGTACTGGCAGAAAGTGAAGAAGAACTAAAGAGCCTCTTGCTGCTGGTAAAGAAGGAGTGTGCAAAAGTTGGGTTGAAACTTAACATTAAGAAAACCAAGATCCTGGCATCCGGCTCTCTCAATTCCTGGCAAATAGATGGGGAAGAAATGGAAGTAGTGACAGATTTTATTTTCCTGGGCTCCAAAGAGCCTTGGTGGAGCAGTGGGCTAATGCCTCCTTAAGTAACACCAGCTGCTTGCAATTAGTGCAGGTTCGCATCCCACCAGGTTCAAGGTTGACTCAGCCTTCCATCCTTCCAAGGTAGGTAAAATGAGGACCCAGATTGTTGGGGGCAATTAAGCTGACTTTGTAATAATGCCACTTGGAGTGTGTGTGAAAGCCCTAATAAGCAGGCATATACATAGAATGAAGGCTACTGCTAAGTTTGTAAGCCGCCCTGAGTCTTCGGAGAAGGGCGGGATATAAATGGAATTTTAAAAAAAAAGATCACTGCAGACGGGGACTGCAGCCAAGAAATTAAAAGATGCTTGCTCCTGGGGAGGAAAGCCATGGCAAATCTAGACAGCACACTAAAAAGCAGAGACATCACCCTGCCAACAAAAGTGTGTATAGTCAAGGCTATGGTCTTCCCAGTTGCAATGTATGGCTGTGAAAGTTGGACCATAAGAAAGGCTGAGCGCCAAAGAATTGAGGCCTTTGAACTATGGTGCTGGAGAAGACTCCTGCGAGTCCCTTGGACTGCAAGGCGATCAAACCGGTCAGTCCTAGAGGAGATCAACCCTGACTGCTCTTTAGAAGGCCAGATCCTGAAGTTGAAACTCAAATACTTTGGCCACCTAATGAGAAGGAAGGACTCACTGGAGAAGAGCCTAATGCTGGGAAAGGTTGAGGGCAAGAGAAGAAGGGGACGACAGAGAATGAGGTGGGTGGATGGAGTCACTCAAGCAGTAGGCATGAGCTAAACAGTAAGCAACACCAAATTTTAATTAGTCACCTTTGCAGTAAGACATCTCTGAATGTCTTATTCCAAAGGCTTTGAATAGCCTTTGAAAGTATGGCTCTCCAGAGTCAGGAAGTGTTATGGATAGCTCTATCAAAAGGACGGTTCCTTGTAATCATCAGCCTCAAACATCAGCTGTGAATCTTGGTGCCATGGTTCTGATAGATGAGACTAGTAGAAATAACAACTCCGAGGCATTTCCTTTCCTCAAAGAACAATTTTAATGGCTACATAATATCAGCATGAACAAAGGTGAAACCAAGACTGAAAGTCCCCCCCCCACAAAAGGTTACAAAGTAAAAACTTAAAACTCCCCATCCCTAAATGTGTCATAAATCACAATCCCCAATAAATATCTTTGGTGGGCTCTCTAATGGTAGCTCCGGACCGCCAAAAGCTTAGGCTGCTTGACCTTGGTTCCCACAAGAAACATATTGTTATGACTAAACTAGAAGAATTCATCTTCTCCCTTCCCCCCCTCCCTCCCATTGCTGTGGCAAATGAAAAATAAAGAAAGATGGCTGTAGCCAGAGTAGTTTGAAGGTTTGACACTTGGGGCATATAAATATTAACACGAGAACAAATCAATCCATCCTTTCTGTCAAGTCACCTGAGATAGGGCAACCTCTTGAGTATTTCAAAGAATGACTTATTTAAAATAAACATGCCATTTTTTCCTTTCAGGTTAAGAAGGAATGCAGTTTCTTCTTTTTACTATCAATGGGCCTTAATGGATATGCACTATAAGACAACAACAACAACAACAACAACAATTAGTTGGAAGGGACCTTAGAGGTCATCTAGTCCTCCTGCTCAGGCAGGAAACCCTATATCATTTTAGGCAAATGGCTGTCCAGTCTCCTCTTAAAAACTTCCAGTGTTGGAGCATTCACCACCTCTGGAGGCAAGTGGTTCCACTGGTTAATTGTTCTAACAATCAGGAAGTTTCTCCTTAGTTCCAGGTTGCTTCTCTCCTTGATTAGCTTCCATCCATTGCTTCTTGTCCTGCCTTCAGGTGCTTTGGAGAACAGCCTGGCTCCCTCTTCTTTGTGGCAGCCCCTGAGATATTGGAACACTGCTATCATGTCACCCCTCACCCTTCTCTTCATTAAACTACACATACCCAATTCCACTTTAATTTAACCTGCTGATTACATAAATTGACTGAGATTCTATCCTTATCCAGATCTGGCATTACATTGCAATATTGTATGTCAAAATTGTTATTGTGGTTTAGCATTGAGACAAACTTACTCAGATATGTGACTAAAACCAGCAAAACACTTACAATAGCTGACTTCTATTGATTTCCGAGAAACTTAACTATGACCGACTTCTCAAAATTCTAGAAACAACTCAGAAACACTGTGTATAAATTATACATTGAACTCATACACTTATTGAACTAATATATGGCAAACAAAATTCACTACAGGTAGTTCTTGACTTACGACCACAACTGAGCCCCAAACTTATGTTGCTAAGTGAGACATTTGTTAAGTGAGTTTCGCCCCATTTTATGACCTTTCTTGCCACAGTTGTCAAGTGAAACACTGCAGCTATTACGTTAGTACCCGCATTGTTGAGGTCAATATGCTGCTGGCAATCGGCAGAGTTAGCCTGCAATACTGCATTCTAACCACTGTGTGTCACCAGAGTTCAAGGGTGATCACATGACCCAGGAACAGTGCAACTGTCATAAGTACATGCCAGTTGCCAAGCGCCTGAATTTTGATCACATGACCATGGGGATGCTGCACCAATCATAAATGTGAAAACGGTCATGTCACTTTCCAGTGCCATTGTACCTTTGAATGGTCACTAAACAAATGGTTGCAATATGAGGACTGCCTGTAGCTCAAGAAAAAGAAAAATGGTTGTTCTTATCTCCTGTTCTATATGAGTTAAAGATGGTCTCTATGGCTGTCTGCCACATAACTAATTTTCTTGGAGACTGCCTAGAGATGGGGAATTACCAGTGATGTTTTGCTTTATTTATATTGTTATTATTCAATTGTTCATATTCCGAAGCAGTGGAAAATTAGATATTGCAAATGCATATATATTACTGTATTACATTCAAGGCATTATTTTAACAATAGGGAAGAAAGTTACTTTCAAGCAACAATATTTCCAACGGGAACCAAGAGCAAAATTGTATTTTGCCATACATGTTGAAGCAGTCCAAGAAGCATTTTAGTTTAAAAACCAACAGACCATCACATCTGACATAGTAATTACTCATTTCAAACCCTTTGTGCCAAGAATGGCCAATTTTCCCCTTTCTCACATTCAGCAAAAATGAAAAAAGACTCTGTATCTGAAGAATGGAAGTCTGGAAAATGTCTCCCAAATAATCTGACACATCATATCGAAACTCCACAGGCCAGATTGTGTTATTTTGCATAGGCTGCAATTAAGCATCATTTCAGAACCATATGTTTTCTCAATCACACAACTTTCTGCTCTAAATCTAGGCTGGCATTTTATTCCTAAGTACCCCAGAAAGAATCCAGAAAAAGCTGATTTTACTTAATTCTCTCTGAAAGCAATAGAGTTTTCAGCCAAATCCCCTATTTTTTTTCAATGGAGAACTGAATTCAGTAGATTAACTGTCAAGTATACCTGTACAGAATTGTAATCTTAATTATATCATTGTAGTCAAATAAGATTATCATTAAGTCATTCAGACTGTATGGTAGGCCTTTTATTTTCAGTGGAATATATTACGAAATGATGAATGCAGAATCTTAGTTTCCATATTTTAAAAATGCAATGGCTAGAATATAAACTGTGATCCATCTCTGGACAATTTATAGTTAATCTAGAAGTGCCCCGAGAAAAATTTTTTTTATTAAAGAGTTTTACAAAAACAAAATTTTACAATATATCCCCAAAACCCTCCCACCCCAAACCCACCCACTTCCCCCCCCCACTTCCCAGAGCTAAATACAGGATTATAGTTACAATAATCATATTCTAAATAAAAATTATGCATAATATACAATTAACCAAATTCATAATGCGCTTTAACTCTCTTTTAACATAACTACAAACAACGTACCTATAACAATATCCCACTAAAATCTACTCATAAGCTAAATGGAACTTTTTAGTCCCATATTTGTTTTGAATATAATTTATCCATCTCCTCCAAACTGAAATATATTTTTCCTGTGAATGATCCTTCAAATAAGCAGAAATCTTAGACATTTCTGCAAGATTCGAAACTTTAAACACCCATTCTTGTACAGTGGGCAAACTATCCTTCTTCCAATATTGTCCCACCAGTAACCGTGCTGCCGTTATTATGTTCAACATCAAGTTAGTTTCTTTAACATCACAATCTGCAACAATACCCAATAAAAACAGTTGCGGGGAAAACTTTATCTTTCTCTTAAAAATCTTTTGAATGTTCCACCAAATTTTAATCCAAAAAGCTTTTATATTTCTACAAGTCCACCACATGTGAAAATAAGTAGCTTCTAAACTACCACACCTCCAACATTTAGACTGTAAATTAGGATACATGTTGGACAACTTCTTGGGAGAGTGCCCCGAGAAATTTTGACACTTAAAGTTGAATACTCCAATGATACCAAAATATAATTGAAAATATCAACAATATATGCTATTTGAAACTGCAAAATGTGTGCATAAGCCTGTCCTAATACATTTCATCAACAGCAAGCAAAAAGTCCACATGCAAATTTCCATAAGTCTGTGCAATCATCTAGAGCAGACATGTCAAACTCGCGACGTCACGTGACGTTGCACAACGTATCGAAATGGTTTTGCCATTGCCGGCAATGGGATGAGCGTGGCTTCTGGATGACGCATCCGGCCCGCGGGCCAGCAGTTTGACACCCCTGATCTAGAGCATGTGGTGATACAAACGTAGAATCTCTTTCGTCTGCAACTCTTTAAAATAGCCACATCTTTACAGGTCAGTTGTTAAGTATAACTGTCTAATCAAAGGGAAAAAAATGCAGCAGCTTTAAAGAGATGCAGATAGTTACTGTGCTCTTGTTCTGAAGCATCCTTTTCAGAATTATTTATGAAGAGCCATATAGCTTTAATACAGTTGGATTTCTTACTTATTGCTTACTTATTGCTATTATTATTATTATTTATTATTTATAATAAATATTGCATATTTAAATGTAAGTGATTTTCATCATAATGAAGACCATGATCTATGCTGTTTTCTTGATTTTAGAGGCTGTTGATGGACAACTTCCAAATCTTTAGTGACCCAGTCTTTAAATAACTTATCAATAAATCCAGTAAAACCCTCTATCCATCCACTACAAGCACACAGTCCTGTTTTTCATGTCCACATATTGTAACTCCTTGGACACACTTACCATAATGTTCTCAAACCAGAGGGTTATCATAGGCCTTAAGATTTAGCACATACAGGTAGTCCTCAACTTACGATCACAACTGAGCCAACATTTCTGTTGCTATGTGAGACATTTGTTAAGTGAGCTTTGCCCCATTTTACAACCTTTCTTGCCATAGTTGTTAAGTGAATCCGGCTTCCCCATTGACTTTGCTTGTCAGAAGGTCACAAAAGGTGATCATATGACCCCGGGACACTGCGAACGTCATAAATATGAGTCAGTTGCCATGCGTCTGAATTTTGATTGCGTGGCCATACGGGTGCTGCAACAGTTGTATGTGTGAAAAATGGTCATAAGTCACTTTTTTCACTGCCATTTTAACTTTGAACAGTCAGTTGCTATTGAAAATCAAAGGCTATCTGCATAGGATTTCATTGCATTCTTTATATCCTTTGATACCGACAAAGCCAATTATATAATGTACCTAAAACCAATTTCAATGGGACTGAAACAGAAATTTTATATTTCTACAGCTAAACCATCAGTTTAAAAATCCTAGGTTTTGAAGCAATGAATGCCTTGAAACTCAGAGACATTAACATGGATAGGAAGTAAAATCTGCATCTATATTCATGGGGGGGGGGAGTCAAAATAATTGTTACTGCTAATTAAAAATGTAAATCCAATACAATTCCCTACATATATATTTTAGAACAACTGCATGCATTTTTGCCAGAATTTATTTTATTCCTGGATTCAGAATTCAAGCACCATGCAACATCCACTTGCATTCTCCAAATAATTTCAACGTATTGCCGATAAATAAACCAGAAAAAGAGAGAGATGATTTTGGATACTGCCCACGGATTTGACATACAAATACAAGTTTGTCCCCAGCTGCCTTTGAGATGATAAAAGAAATGCATATATAATGAAACCGTAACAGACTTGGAGAAATGGCCAGTTTTGATATTCAACAAAAGTAATATATTGTGGTATATTGGTTAATCAAAAGTCTTTGTTTCGTTATGCAAGCACAGTCAAATTGACTCATATTTGAGGGCCTGCAATGGCTCTCAATGAGCTGTGGTTTCTTTCTACTCCCCCACTTTTCTGAACAGCTATGCCATATTGTTACAGATAGTCCTCAACTTACTACCAGTTGCTGAGTGACTGTCAAGTGCAGGAAATCAGGAGTCCAGACAGTACAAATAAATATAGGTTTATTTTATGGTAATGCTCTCTACAAGACTTTGAATTACTAATGGTAAAACCAAATTGCCAGAAGATAAGAGTCAATGGAATTTAAGGTGGGCTGGACTTAGATCTCTTGTGAGTATGAAAGGACTCGAGACTAATGACGTGTTTGACTCCTCCCTCACTCTCAGCCTGGTCATCTCCTACAGCAGGGGTCCCCAACCTTGGCCACTTTATGACTTGTGGACTTCAACTCCCAGAATTCCTCAGCCAGCAAGGTTGGGGACCTCTGTCCTACAGTGACTGTTAGAAATTAGAATGGACTTTCCCACAACTACCTATGATCCAGATTTGAAATTCCAGATTTGAAATTCTGCATTCTAACCACTGCGCCACCACAGCTCTTATAATTTAGATTCTAACCTGCCCCCCCCCCCGAAAAAAAAAGAATTTGGAAAGATGGGAGATAACTGTCGTCCGTTTCTATTGGGTAAAAAAAAGCAGAAAATAATATTACTGTATGCATTTCATTAAAACATGTGAAACAGTAAAAAGCAAGGAATGAAATGCAGTGAACCTATAACTAAATTAAGTGATAAACACAGTCCCCCACACTCTGGCTGTGTTTATGTTTTGTGGTAAGTCATGGTTTGGTTTAAGTATGGTTTACTGAGTAAGCTGTAATTTCTGTGGTCCCATATCACACTAAGACGTAAATCATAGTCAACCTCAGTTTACCTCACGTTTACATAACAAAACTTAATGGCTAAGTGTGACTGCTAGTGAAAGTCTTCAAACTTAATTGATTTGCAACACACTGGATTTCTATAGTGGCATGTAATTAATTAAAATGAAAGAAATATAAACCACCATGCTAGTACCTCAAAGGTGCTTATTTTCTATAAGAAGAACTAATCCTTCCATGCCCCCCTCCACCCAGTCAGAACTGATGAAGCTTCTTGCATGAGAAGCGAAACGTCTTGTTCTTCAAGAAAAAAAAATTCCTTCTTCGAGGGGAAAAAAAACAGTCCAGTTGCCTTTTGAAGAAAAAAAAAATTACCTTTGAGGCAACCATGACCTGGATGACTGAGAATCTCCATAAACATTCAGCACTTTAGTAATAGCATTTGTATCAGTTTCCAATCCTTTAGGATCGTGGTGGCGAACCTATGGCACACGTGCCACAGGTGGCCCGCAGAGCCCTCTCTGTGGGCAAGTGTGCCGTCGCCCCAGTCCTAGGCCTTCAGCTGGGTTTTATAAAACCTTTTCACTTTAGGCCTCTGCCGCCATATGCAAAAAAAAAAGGTTCAATCAACCAATCAATTTCAACTTCTCGCGGGGAAAAAAAGATGTCGCAGAGTTGGATCTGATTGATTGAACTTTTTAGTCCCACCCAGTCTGCCGTTACCACCGCAGCTACGCCCACCCAATGGGCCACGTCTACCCAGCAACCAACAATACATAAGTGGGTTTTGGGTTGCAGTTTGGGCACTCGGTCTCTAAAAGGTTCTCCAGCGCTGCTTTAGGAAAAGATGATTAAAAGAATTGTTTCCATCTCTAATTCAGAGCATGAATTCTGGAGAATAGGGTTCGCGCATAGAAAGCTTTGTACTCATATAGCAAGATAGATGTGGGTGGAGGAAGCTGAATAAGGACAAGTGTTTATATCTGTTCTCCAGGAAAACAATAACCAAGACCCTCTAACTACATTCTCTGTTCCTTCAGCTGCATCCATTAACATTTAGCCACAGATTCCATTGTAAATCAGCCCATTGCACTGCGAAAATATTTTTCATGCCTGAAATGTTTTGCTTTTTAAATCTGGAGAGAGAAAAATCTCTGCATTATTATGTGGTGCATGAGTATTTGCCAAGATCACAGCAGCTTCCTTGCATATAGGCAAAACAACAGCCAAGTAGGGTGGGTGTAACAGAAGTCAGAATTTTATTCCCACTTGATAAATTCAGCGGGGCGAAGGCTACATTCCTAATTACATGAGAGTAAATCTGACTAAACACAATGAATAAAAATTGTAATGTACTGGCTTTTTGTTATGCTGAAAGTACTTGCTTGTCTGTATCATTTGTTAATTGCTCTATTCACCTGTATGTTGTAACGGTTGCTGGGCCCGCCTAGACTGGTTGTCTCCAGCCGGCTAAGTAGGTCTTTGGGTGGGAAACCACTGCTTTAAACTTATTGGTCGCCACCTCTCGGCCAACTGTATAAATAGCTGCGCAGCAGCTCCTATGTTGCTTCTGTTATGTTCTGACCTTCAATAAAGCCTGTTGCTGTTTGGAACCTTCCGTCTCGCTCAATGCCTGCAAAGAACTGGCGACACAACCAAAATCGTGTTGAATAATTCCCCAGCAATTGAACTACTGTCTTGTAAATAGCTGAAAATTTCAACGCAGTTGGGGGTGGGATTTTTTTTTAATTTTTTATTTTTTTGATGGGGTGAAACTACAGGCAATAGGGTGTTCACCAGCAGGTGGAGCAATACCACAGCAAAAACAATTGGTAGGAAATGGGTTAAAATAGACCAGTCTCTACTGCACCTTTATGGGTTTCTACCTATTTTTTTTTCCTAGAGAACTGCAGAACAGTCCTACCAAAGCAGGAAATAAAAGTTACAGATACAGCATTTTCACAATTTGCCAAATTGCCTCCCTACCTCAGAACTAAAATATTTTTTTTTTTTTCATTTCATCCACTCCTGGAAGTTTGTGAATTGTTTCCTGTATGTGGTCTGTCTATGGAGATTCTCAGTCATCCAGGTCATGGATGTCCCACAGGTGCTTTTTCAAAAGGCAACTGGACTTTGTTTTCCCTTGAAGATGTTTCACTTCTCATCCAAGAAGCTTCTTCAGTTCTACTTCTTCTACTGAAGAAGCTTCTTGAATGAGAAATGAAACATCTTCAAGGAAAAACCAAGTCCAGCTGCCTTTTGAAAAAGCACCTTTGGGGACTATGTTGTATGTTGCAATGAGGACATATCAGGCAACATCAACTGAGGCATCCTAGAGTATCAGATCTAAGATGACCTTCTAGGCCTAGGGCCATCTTAGGCAACAAAGAAATACAGCTTTCTGCATCTCTTTGCCACCATTTATGGTCAACCAAATGATCTGCAGTCCAAATCTACTGTAGTAGCCCCGTTCCTTGTAAGGAGCACTGACTCCAGAAAGTCAGAAAATCTTATATCCTTAGCAATCTTTTCCAGCTGAATTCTTAACCAATAGAAAGTTTTTTTTATGCATTATATTCTGACCACAGTGGGTGCTAACGGTTTGCCAAGAAGGTTTTTTCTAAGAAATGCTGCTGACCATCTTGCTGGTGGCCACCTGCACTGGATTGATCCACTAGTAGTAACTTTGCATACAAAATGAAATTCTCATGACCCAGAAGAAGCCCCAATGTCTGGAGAATATTTACTCATGTATTTACTTGTGCAAACATTCTTCTGAATGATTGTTAGGATTCTCATCTATTCACAAAATGTGAATTATGCTGTACCAGAGACAAAATGAAGTGCAGAGCAGTGATTTATCAGAATGCAACCTACCAAAATCTCCAAGTCTCATCTCTTGAAAGCTGCTGCACATTACTCCTGCTTATGGTTGACCTTTTTCCAGGCAGGTGAGCTTGCTAGCAAACAAAGTTCAAGGCTCCAATCACCTTTCATTCTAATTTTCTGTAGGGTTAACTTGAGGTCAAGAAGCATTCTTGAAAATAAAGTTAAGTCTGGATGTGTGTGTGGAGGGGGGGGAGAGGTCAGAGAGCTTAAGGGCACCAAAGGAATTGTTTGCAGGTATATTTATGTTCCTGGATGCCTAGTAATTGTCAAAAGACAACAAAAAGTTTTGCTGAACAAGAAGAAGAATATGAAAAATTGCACTTCCCTGTTGTGTATTAAAAATGAGAAAAAGCCTGCATTACTTGAGATGAATGGGAACAATTTCTTTACTGTCTTTTTGTTCTTTTGTTCCTTCAAATTTTATATGCTGTTTTCCTTCTAGAGCAATAGATCTGCCAAAGACAGTGAGAAAATCCTCTTTTCTACAAATTGTCAGCGCGCGAAGCAACACACACATACAGTCTTGCTACAAGGACATGCGTAGAAAAAGAATAAGATACTTGGAGATTCTTAGTACCTTGCAAATTTTAATTCTTATTGTAGGAGGCAGGGATTTGATTCTGGCAAATGAATACATGGAAATGGATTGTTGCCATAGCACACTGAGACAGCTGCCTAGATATTTAACTACTTTTCAACTTATTACCAATTTGACTCAGGAATGCAAACCATGCTTGGCTTCAGTTTACTAATTTTCATTTATCTTTTTCCCCTGGGTCATCCATCCTGAAAAAATCATTGTACATTTATCAACAGCTTACTTCAAGATATTCTCTAATAATAACACATCAAACGTTTCAAGTGATCTATGTGTTTATTTGGTGCTTTAGAGTTGATGTTAATTCCTGGGGACCACCTGGATTAGTCCTTGCAGTTCTCTTGGCAAGATTTCAGTAGTTCACCATTGCCTGTTTCCTAGGGCTGAGAAAGAATGACTGGCCTAAGTTCACCTAGCTGGCTTTATGCCTAAGGTAGGACTAGAACTCCCAGTTTCCTGGTTTCTAGCCCGATTTCTTAACCACTACAATAAACTAGGTCTCTTGTATTTAATTATCGACAAGAAATGACACATAAACAAGAGTATGCAGTTCTAAACACATGCACCAATAAAATGCTAATCGTTAAAAAGTATTGTTTTGTTTTAATTTTGAAGTTTTTAAAAACTTTTTAAAGAAACAGGGCAACTATGTTATCAGTAACACTATCATTACCAAAAATGTCTGAACCCCCTTTTATAAAATTTATAACTTTAAATTTTTAATATTCTTCAATCTATAAACAAGGATGAACATTACATAGACATTAGCCAATCAGTAAACACCACAAAAGATCCATAATGAATGACTGAAGAAACTTACCTGGGATCACTTCAAAAAGGAACTTTCCTGGGTTTTCATCGCTGGAAGGATGCTCAATCACACGATTTCCAGGTAAGAATATGGTACCCTTAAAAATAAAATTAGGAAAAAGGACAAGATGAATTTTTTTAGATAAAAGGAAGAAGAAGAAAAAAACAGTTAGATCATTAGGGGCACACATCTCCCAACCAGGTCTCAATTAAGGTCATGGACTAGGACAGGGGTCCCCAACCCCGTCTGTGGACCCGCACCAGTCCATAGCATGCTAAAACCCAGGCCGTGCAAAGAAGGGAAGCCCCCTCCACCAGATGCAGGCAGCACACAGAACTATGCCCCCTCTGGTTCATGGAAAAACAGTCCCTGGTCCCCAAAAGGAACCTTCCTCTAAGGCAGGGGTAGGCAACCTTGGCTCTTTTATGACTCGTGGACTTCAACTCCCAGAATTCCTGAGCCAGCCATGCTGAGAGGAAAGGGAGAGTTTCCATGCTGAGCCATGCTGGCTCAGGAATTCTGGGAGTTGAAGTCCATGAGTCACAAAAGAGCCAAGGTTGCCTACCCCTGCTCTAAGGAAAAGAATCAGATAACCAGCCTCTTCTAAGACATTTTGTAGCTTTTCCCCCTATCTCAAAAGTCTTGTGAAAGTTGGAGACTGGAGAGTAATTGCCAGATCCAGGAAGGCCTCTTTGAAGACTGCGGGTATCATTCTCTCTCAAAAGGTGAAAACTGTCTGGATACAGATTGTCATGCTTCCTTCAGGCAAGAACTAGGAGGTGACAGAGGTCATTGCAGAAAGCACTAAGAGAGATCCAACCTAAGAGTAAGGAGAAAAGTTCGGACAGTGAGAACAATTAATCAGTGGGATAGTTTGCCTCCTGGAGTTGTGGCCCTTCCATCACTGGAGGTTTTCAAAAATAAATTGGATAACCATTTGACCAGGATGATATAAGATCTCCTGTCTTGAACAGAGGATTGGAGTAGAAGTCCTCTCAGGTCCCTTCCACCTATGATTCTATGTTATATGTTATATTGCGTAGTGGTTAGAATTTGGTTAGAATTACTGCAGGCTAATTCTGCTGACTGCCGGCCATTCAATCCTCACCAGCTCAAGGTTGACTCAGCCTTCCATCCTTCTGAAGTCGGTATAATGAGGACCCAGATTGTTGGGGGCAATATGACGACTCTGTAAAACTGCTTAAAGAGGGCTGTAAAGCAGCATGAAGTAATATATAAGTCTAAATGTTATTGCTAAGTGCTATTCCATGGTACTCTAAAGATCAAAATTCATCTCAGTAATTTGGCAACTGGATGCCATAGCACTGGATTCTTGGTTCACAGTTCACGTTTAACCATGGTTTTTGCAAGGCACAGTAGCCTGGCTCATTGTTTTATAAATGGGAAAAAATGTCAAAATCATGGTTTACTCTCTGTAAATGTAATTCTTAAGCAAGTGTAACAGAAACTGTAATTTGCAAATGACACCCAGCCAATAATCCTCCTCTATAGCCAGTCCTCCATCATAATTTTGATTTTCAATGTTGACAAAAATCTCAATCGGAGTTGAGATCAAATTACGATTCACGGTTATTATCTCTGTGCAGGGTCTCTGGCAGAATTGTAGAGAGAGGGGCTCTTTCAGGAATGCATGACAATGTATTTTAATATTTAAAGTCAACACTTAGTACAACTATGCAGTGGTTATGTGTCCCTATAAATACAGCTGAAACTGAAGCTGATGCTCCATCTTGTTTGCTGATGATCGATCTGAGACTTCTGTTTTCTCTCCCATCTGCAGCCATGGAGCATGCAGAGTATAGATTTTCATTTTGACATCATTAATAGACTTATTTTTCCAGCAAATATTGCACAGTGAGGCAATAGAACCAGCATCTTCTAGGAGATACAGAAGATATCTCAAGTATCCATTACTTAATTCCTTACCTGTCTCTGTACCCCCAGAATTCTTTTTGGTATTACAGACACAAGTATGCATTTTCTCTTCTTTTTTTAGTTTGTTTCCTATCAGCATTATAGAATAAGGATAGAATCAAGATCACATGAATCATTAGTACCACTTTATAATGCCTTAGTTAGACCACACTTGGATTACTGCATCCAGTTTTGGTCACCACGATGTAAAAAGGATATTGAGATTCTAAAAAGAGTGCAGAGAAGAGCGGGCTGGAAGTTAAAACATATGAAGAATGGTTGCAGGAACTGGGTATGTCTAGTTTAATGAAGAGAAGGACGAGGGGGGACATGATAGCAGTGTTCCAATATCTAAGGGGCTGCCACAAAGAAGATGGACTCAAGCTATTCTCCAAAGCACCTGAAGGCAGGACAAGAAGTAACGGATGGAAACTAATCAAGGAGAAAAGCAACCTAGAATTTCCTGACAGTGGGAACAATTAACCAGTGGAATGTCTTGCCTACAGAAGTTGTGGGTGCTCCAACACTGGAGGTTTTTAAAAAGGGGCTGGACAACCATTTGTCTGAAATAGTATAGGGTTTCCTGCTTGAGCACGGGGTTGTATTAGAAGACCACCAAGGTCCCTTCCAACTTTGTTATTCTGGTCTTCTGAATAGAGTGACAGATCAGTTATGGTTATGCCCACCTTTATGCCTTAAGATAGTAACTGAGATTAATTGAACAGACTGGGCTGCTGCCATGGATTAATTCATTCTATCACTTTCTGGATGCTTTCCGAAGCAGACATTCATTTTGTTTCTATAGCAGTTTATAATCTTTCCTATCAATGTGAAAATTCACATGATTTTTATTTGCAATTTTATTTAACATACACATACAGACATTTATAAGAGAAACTGGCTATCACATTTCTTTGCCCACCCTATATTCCTAATGGTGCATGCATTTCCTTTATGAACACATTCTTATATGTAGTGCTTTTTTTGTAAAAAAAAAAAAAGGTGCCAGAACTCATACACGTCATACAACCCGCCTTGCCTACCCTACAAGGTTCCATCCAAAAAAGATTCCGGAACTCCATTCTGGGTGTTCTATGACAAAAAAAGCCCTGCTTATATGCATCTTTAATAGAAAACAGTCTAAAAACTGTAGAGAAATTGGAAGGGAAAATCAAGAAGATCAATTAAAACGAGGAGCAAAAAATTTACTTCTCTCCCTTATATCTGGCTTATAAAGCCAGTCTTCTTCAATCTTCAGCATTATAATGTTCAGTTACAGGGCTGAATTTTATTTATTTATCTGTTGAGGTGGATTTCAAACAAAACTAGAGACACCATTTTTCTAAATCGGTTATCTTATCTTGTCACTTCTGATTATTTTATCTTACATAATCAGCACAAGCTTTCTTTATTTTCAGATTTCACAAACTTTTACACATTTCCCATTCAATTCTAATCTAATAAATGTATCTGTCTGGAATGGAATCTGAACTGGGCTCTGTGTGTTTGTGTGTGTGTGTGTATGTGATATATACAGCATGAAATATTTGGGTAAAAACTAGTGAAATATTTACCAGTGAGGCCATGAGTGAACCAGAAGAAGATAGGCAAATATGGTGTTGATGGAATCATTAAACAAGTCTACAAAGCAATGAATGTATGGCTTAACTCAGGTGCCTGACTGAAGAATTCTGGGAGATGAAGTCCACAAGTCATAAAAGGGCCAGGTTTGAAGAACCCTGGCTTAACTAGTCGGCTGAATAGGTCACAATTAAACTCTCATGAATGTGCAGTCTCTGGGAACTGGAAGGTTGAACTGGATTTTGCATGGCATGTCAAGGATCACAGTCAAAAAGTGGATGATACTAAGACCAAAAATAGTTCTGATTTAACAACCGAAGTCTAAGGAGCACCTTCAGGCTTTGCTCTTTAAAATCCTCCCCAGTCTTTCAAACATTAGAACAATATTTTTCCCTCCATCACCCTTGGAGCTCTCAAGAGCCAGTAAAGAGATGCTGGAATCCACTTTGCCAGTCTGTCTTATGCCATAAATGTTTTTTTGTGAATAACAGTGCCTAGGTTTATACAATTTTATGTATTTTATTATTAAACGTCTATGCCTCCTACCTGGCCAGGAAAACAATACAGGCGTCTTTGACTTACGACTGTAATGGAGGCCGCCCATTATGGTCATAAGTAATGACGGTCCTAAAACAGTTACCCACATGACCAACCCAATTTTATGACCTTTTAGTGGCAGTCATAAAGCAAATGCTGTTGTTATGTGAATGCCACGGCCTTTAAATGAACTATTTATTATGGAGCATTTTTGATGAACACCAGAAATTAACGTCAGTTTTCAGCAAAAATGTTGTGACCATGGGATGCTGAAAACTGCCATAAATGCAGGCCAGTTGCCAAGTGCCCAAAATATAGTAACTGCATGTGGGGGATGGGACTGCCTGCATTCTAACCACTGCACCACAGCTCTTAAAACAAAAATGTACCCACTCTGGTGCAAATAGGACCCAGATTGTTGGGGGCAATAAGCTGACTTTGTAATAATGCCGCTTGGGGGGGCCTAATAAGCCCTAATAAGCAGGCATATACATAGAATGGAGGCTATTGCTAAGCACATTGGCTTGTGCTTAAATTGTAAGCCGCCCTGAGTCTTCGGAAAAGGGCGGGATATAAATGGGATTAAAATAATAATAATAAAAAAATAGGAAATACAGACTGGCTTGTATTTAGGAAAATGGAAAACGAAGCAAAAGAGAAATAAACTCTCACCTAACCACAGTTTTGTGGGCAGTCGGGGGGGGGGAAACTACATTGTCACTCAAGAACTTTATCTCTAATACGTGCCCTGTACACATCAACACTTTCCCTGGCTCTGATGATAACATTAGACAGCCAGTCTAATAAATCATTCTATGTATTAAAGCTTACAATTAAGTGTCAGCTATTACACTTACATTACAACATTGCTCAACATTAATTAATAGTTACTGATTTTTAAAATATCCTCAACACATTGTTTTGACTTCTGTTTTCACCATCAATCACGTACAGTATTAATCACCAACGAAGCTTCAATCTCGCTTGTTCAATTGCACTGCGGTTGCTCATAGCAACGGAAAAACGCAGAAGAAATCATCTCAAAAACCTTTCTTTTTTTAAAAAAATAAAAAGGTAAACAAACAGTTTATTCTAAAGCAACTTGGTAGTTTTGATTTCCACTGCATAGTTTGAGCTGAAAACAAACAATTAAAAATATTAAACTCTCACCAACCAACCTATCAGGATATAAGGTTCTCAGTATAGGAAGTCCTTGACTTACAACCACAGTTCAGCCTAACATTTCTGTTGCAAAGTGAGACCATTGTTAAGTGAATTTTGCCCGTTCTATGACCCTTCTTGCCACGGTTGTTAAGTGAATCACTGCAGTTGTTAAGTTAGTAATATAGAATGAATTAAATGAATCTGGCTTCTCCATTGGCTTTGCTGGTCAGAGGGTCACAATAGGGGATCACATGACCCCGGGATACTACATTGCCTCATAAATATGAGCCAATTGCCAAGCATCCAAATTTTAATCACCTGATCACGGGGAAGCTGCAACAGTTGTGTGAAAAACAGTCATAAGCCACTCTTTTCAGTACCCTTGTAACTTTGAACGGTCACTAAGCGAATGGTTGTAAGTTGAGGACTACCTGAATAAGTGATAAAAATAAAAAGCTAAAGAGGGAAGGAAAACGGATAGCATGTAAATCTCCTCCAAAGAAGAAAATAGAAATAAGGAAGCTGACTAGGTCCAAGGCCAGCGGTTTCATAATCAGACAATTTTTTAAAAAAGGATCCATTCCAATATAATATTATTTTCTAATATGTTCCTGGTAGCACCTTGGATCTTCTCAGGCTACTAAAGACATTTTCTATCTTGCAGAAATTCTTTGGAAAAGCCCTTGAACATGGCAGTCTGCCCACTTTTTTCTAAACTTTCAATAGATCTAAATAAGTTATTATCTGCCCCCCCCCCGGTGAGCAAAACTGCTTTTACTTTTTCCATGCTTTTTCTTATTATTGATTGATTGATTGATTGATTGGTGCCTTCAAGTCAGTGATGACTCCTGGAAAGTGCCTGGACACGTTTCCTGCAGTTTTCTTACTAAGCTTTCAGAAATGCTCTGCCCTTGCCTTCTTCCTAGGGCTGAGAGGGAGTGACTGGCCAAAGTCACCGAGCTGGCTTTCTGTCTGTAGCAGGACTAGACACACGGGGTCTCCCAGTTTCTAGCCTGGTGCCTTAACCACTATGCCAGACTGCCTCTCTTTTCCACAACTAGCAAATCTGAATTTGTGTACACCACAGCTGTACAAAGGTCCTTCAGAATAAATTGTTAACATTTTAACGGTAGAAGCATCTCGTCATGTAATCCCTGCATCTCTAAACTTAAATGGCACGGTCCATTATTTTATTTTTATTTATGGCAACTACAGAGGTAGATGCAATCACTGATGTACAAATTTAATTTAAATAAAGTGTGTGCATGTGCGTTATGTGTATATGGCTGGTCACATAGCAAGAAGAACTGATGGCAGGTGGACTACATCAGTCATAGAATGGATTCATTTGATAAAAAGTATCCACGAAAGAGACCTAAAACAAGATGGCGTGATGACATCAGCAAATATTGCAAACCCAATTGGCAAACGAAATCTCGGAACCATATGTAGAAGAGGCGTTCATCTTGCAGTGGATAGCCAATGGCTAGAATGATGATCTCTCTCTCTCTCTCTCTCTCCCCTTCCACCCCTCCCCCTCCCCTTATCTATCTATCTATCTATCTATCTATCTATCTATCTATCTATCTATCTATCTATCTATCCATCCATCCATCCATCTATCATCTATCATCTATCTATCTATCTATCTATCTATCTATCTATCTATCTATCTATCTATCTATCTATCTCTATCTATCTATCTATCTATCTATCTATCTATCTATCTATCTATCTATCTATCTATCTATCATATGGACAAAGAATATAGGAGATAAAATATTAAAATAATATAAAAACATAATAACCTCACCATCATATGGAGCCAGTGGTGGGATTCAGCCAAATCGCACCACTTCGGCAGAACCAATAGCTAATTTTTTTTGTTGCCCAGGCCCAGAATGGACTTTCAGAAGCAGCATCAACACAGAGAACCGGTTGTTTACGTATTTCAGTCCCACCGCTGTATGGAGCCATAGAATTGCCCTGGAATGCTTGTTATATTTCAATATCTAAAGAAGCTAACCATCTAACTGCTTCTGACATGGTTGCAATGAGATCATCTCAGGTGCCTTGAAATTTCCTGAGGAGACATTCTTGATCTAGACATGGTCCAGAGACAGAAGGACAAGAGAGATTCTTAGGACTGTAATCTTAGAAAGCCCACAGACTTTTTTTTAAAATCCCATTTATATCCCGCCCTTCTGCGAAGACTCAGGGCGGCTTACAATCTAAAGCACAAATCAATGTGCTTAGCAATGGCCCTCATTCTATGTATATGCCTGCTTATAAGGGCTTTTGCCCCCCCCCCAGCAGCATTATCTGGGAGGAGTTTGATTCTGTAACCCCTGAGGAAGTGGACAGGATTATGGGGAGGCTGAGCTCCACCACATGTTAATTGGACCCGTGCCCTTCTTGGCTGGTTTATGCAGCCCGGGAGAGGACACGAGGCTGGTTCCAGGCAGTTATATCTGCTTCTTTGAGTGAGGGTAATTTCCCCGCCGTCTTGAAGGAGGCGGTGGTGAGACCTCTCCTCAAGAAGCCTGTTCTGGACCCAGCTGTTTTGAACAACTTTCGTCCGGTCTCCAACCTTCGCTTTCTTGCGAAGGTTGTTGAGAGTGTGGTGGCGCATCAGCTTCCCCTGGTCCTGGATGAAGCGGATTATCTAGACCCATACCAATCGGGTTTCAGGCCCGGGTACAGCACGGAGACGGCATTAGTCGCTCTGGTGAATGATCTCTGGAGGGCTCGGGACAGAGGACATTCCTCTGTCCTTGTCCTATTAGACCTCTCGGCGGCTTTCGATACCATCAACCATGGTATCCTGCTGCGGCGTCTCAGGGGATTGGGAGTGGGAGGCACAGTTCTTCAGTGGTTCTCCTCCTATCTCCTGGGACGCTCGCAGTCGGTGTTGGCAGGAGGACAGAGGTCGACCCCTAGGACTCTTGCTTGTGGAGTTCCTCAGGGGTCAGTCCTCTCGCCTCTCCTGTTCAACATCTACATGAAACTGCTGGGTGAGATCATTCGTGGTTTTGGAGTTGGGTATCATCAATATGCCGATGATACCCAACTTTTCATTTCGACCCCAAACCACCCCAGTGATGCCCTCGATGTGATGTCCTGTTGCCTGGAGGCGGTTCGGGCCTGGATGGGGAGGAACAGACTTCAACTCAACCCTGACAAGACTGAGTGGCTGTGCATTCCGGCATCCCGGGACATTCAAAATATTCCATCTCTTCTTATGGGGGGTGAGTCCTTACCCCCCGTGGATAGGGCTCGCAACTTGGGAGTCCTCCTAGATTCACGACTTACTCTGGAAGACCATATAGTGACCGTGACTAGGGGGGCTTTCGCCTGGTGCGCCAGTTGCGACCCTATCTGGACCGGGATGCCCTGTGTATGGTCACTCATGCGCTCATGACCTCTCGCCTGGACTACTGCAATGCTCTTTACATGGGGCTTCCCTTGAAGACCACTCGGAGGCTCCAACTGGTACAGAATGCGGCCGCGAGAGTTGTCTTGGGAGTTTCCCGGTACTCCCATGTTACACCTTTGCTCCGCGAGCTACATTGGTTACCAGTTGTCTTCCGGGTGAGGTTCAAGGTTTTGGTTATGATCTTTAAGTCCTTACATGGCATGGGTCCGGGATACCTCGAGGACCACCTGCTGCCGGCGTCAACTCCCCTCCGCCCTGTGCTTGCCCACAGAGAGGGCCTCCTCAGGGTGCCTCCGGTCAGGGAATGTCGACTGGTGGCCCCCAGGGGGAGGGCCTTCTCTGTGGGCGCTCCGGCATTATGGAACCAACTGCCGGTTGAGCTCCAGATGGCATTGGACCTTCGCTCCTTCCGGCGCGGGCTGAAGACCCACTTATTTGAACTAGCTGGTCTGGCCTGATGGGGAACATTAGGGTTTTTTAATGGGTTTTTACTGTTTTTATTGTTATTGTATTTTAATTGGGTATTTGTTTAATTTCTTTTTAATTTTTGTATTGTTATTTATATATGCCCTGTTCACCGCCCTGAGTCCTTCGGGAGAAGGGCGGTATAGAAATTGAATAAATAATAATAATAATAATAATAATAATAATAATAATAATAATAATAATAATAATAATAATAATAATAATAATTACAAAGTCGGCTTATTGCCCCCAACAATCTGGGTCCTCATTTTACCTACCTCGGAAGGATGGAAGGCTGAGTCAACCTTGAGCCTGGTGGGACTCGAACCTGCACTAATTGCAGGCAGCTGGTGTTACTTAAGGAGGCATTAGCCCACTGCTCCACCAAGGCTCTTTTAAAATGGAAGATTCTGAATAAACCACTTTGAGTTTGTGCTTCAAAGGAAACAATAACAGCTGTCGTAGTATCAGATCTCTCTTTTCCCCTGCAGAGCCCCTTTCCAATTAATTCTCTCCATATTTAAGAAATTGCTCTTGCTGTATTTCACACGTAGATAGCATCTGAAATCAGTTGACTTCATGGGAAAGACGACTGTGAATTGTTCTGAAAAAATGTCCTTTAAACATTTCAGTTTAGAGAGTAAATGTTGGACCATCATCGCATGTGGTGGTAAATTACTCCTTGCTAAATTTGCCAACTCTAAAAAGCAGGCATTCAAAGAAGCCAGCTTTAAAAAAAGCACAATCCCAGGCTAACCTATCTATAATATAGATTTACGAATCAATGCTTGGGGATTAAACCAAAAGAAATGGAATTAATTAAATTTAAGACTTTTACCTGAAATATGTCAATCTTTGTTTACCACATGGGAAATTTCTAGCCCTCCCTCAAATGAAATTTGTATCTGCCTTGTTGAGTGTAACTGTAGACATCTGCTTGAAGTTCCCCCTAAACCCTTGTCCCTGACAGAATGATGGGTTTGGTGATATTTCAGGAAGAAAACTGTCCATCGTGTTAGCTTCCTATGCCGCCAAATCATGTAGAGCTCATCATTCGAGATTGTGACTAAATTGAAAAACACATGCAAGATGGTGTGTTTTTCCACATATTCTAATGATTGTTATATACATATGAAAATGAAAACAAAAACAGCCAAAAGCCAAACCAAATCAAATGAAAATATTTAGGAGTGTCAGAACAGCCAAATGTATTAATGGTGTGGCATTGAAAATTCAATTTTCAAGCAACTCTCCAATTAATCTTAACATAAACTCCTAACATTACAGGGAAGGTAACCATGTTCTTAGCTCAACTGACTTCATGAGAAGTGCTGGCACCATCTGAGATTAAACAATAGATTGTTGTGTTAGTGGAATGCAAGTGAAAGATTAACTGGCCACTTTCTTAAGAAAAGAAAACATAAAAACTAAAAGAACTTGAAGAGACAGGAAAGAGGACACAGAGAGAAGATTAAGATAAAAATAAAAATAAATGGACAAGATAAAAATAAAGATAAATGGATACGAGAAAAGGCAAGAAATGTATGTATGTATGTATGTATGTATGTATGTATGTAATACTGTAATATTAGTACTAATTTTTCTATAATTAAGTACTGAGGAACAGTTTTCTTGATGAACCTTTAAAAAGATACAGTTTATATCCTAAAAGGTAAAGGTAAAGGTTCCCCCGCACATGCGTGCTAGTCGTTTCCGACTCTAGGGGCCGGTGCTCATCTCCGTTTCAAAGCTGAAGAGCCAACGCTTGTCCGAGGACATCTCCGTGGTCATGTGGCCGGCATGACTAGACGCCAAAGGTGCACGGAACGCTGTTACCTTCCCACCGTAGTGGTCCCTATTTTTCTACTTGCATTTTTACGTGCTTTCGAACTGCTAGGTTGGCAGAAGCTGGGACGAGTAACAGGCGCTCACTCTGCTACGCGGCACTCGGGACTTGACCCGCCAAACTGCCGACCTTCCGATCGACAAGCTCAGCGTCCTAACCCACTGAGCCACCGCGTCCCTTCATTTATATCCTACCTACCAGTATATACTTTGTAGTTATATAATGCTATTGTTAAATAAAGTTTTAATTGTTCATAATTCTATTCTATTCTATTCCATTCTATTCCATTCCATTCCATTCCATTCCATTCCATTCTATTCTATTCTATTCTACAGTATTCTATTCTGTTCTATTCTATTCTATTCTATTCTATTCTATTCTATTCTATTCTATTCTATTCTATTCTATTCTATTCTCCGAGATGACCATGGCTGACATGAAGGAGGCAGTGTGACACAGAGGATCATGGAAAGTGCTGATCCACAGAGCAGCCGAGAGTTGGACAGGACTAAATGACTGACCATGCTGATGGTGCAGTACAGAAATGGATAACTACACAGAAGGATATGAACCTCTGTAATGATAAGCTGGTCATAAATGTGGCAACCTATACAAACTATTTCCCCTTCCAAACCAAGAAATCTATGGTACCTTGAAGATTAAGCTTCCATATCCCGAAATGTTTATTCCAAAAAGTATTAGTTTGGTTTAACTTGAGCAAGTACTCAGGCAGCAAAATAAGTCTTTTTTTGCTGCTATCTCTGCCCTGCGGCGCTCCGAATCTCGGAAACGTTGCTATAATATATGATGTTAGCACTCTCCTTCCCTGTTTCATTGCTCCTCGGAAACCTGGAGAAGAGCTTAGTTTCCATGGTGCCTGAAGAAGGGGAAGTAATTGTATCAGTGGCTCATTCTATCTCATCATTCCACAGTCCCATTAGGGCAATGACAGGCACACTGGCTCAGGCTTCTGGAGATTCCCCCAGAGCATTCTGTAATCTATCAGATGCTTTAAGTCCTACTAACACAGAAGATGTGTAGCTCAGAGTTGAACCCTGGAGACCTTGGCGCTCTCCAAGTTAGGTTGTTTGCTTGCAAAGATTTCATTACTAAACTAGATAACATCATCAGAAACAACCAAGCTCAGAGACCACCAAGGACTCTATGATTCCGTGAGACTCTGCAGAAGACCACCTAATAGGTTCTCCACTGCTCATTGCCACCATGGGCCCAGTGTCAGGAGATCAGTGATTCTTAAACTGTTTGACTCAATTACCCCTTTCCCCAATCTCAAATAACATTATTAACCCTACAAAAACCAGATTCTGTTGTTTTATACAACATTTTGGCAGTGGTAATAATCCCAAACTGGATCCATGGCTCACAAACAAGCAACTACAAATTGTTTCCAGGATGTGCTGTAATTTAAAATCGCTATAATGGAGGGTAGCCTGATCAAGAACATATGGCAAACCATGGCCACTTTACTCATTATCCAAGCCAAAAACTAATTTCTAGAAGGTCAAGATATGTCTCCTCTAACTGCAGAATTCAGAACACTGATTATTTCAGTTACAGAGTGGCAGATTCCAATTCCACGTTGGGGTGGAAAAAGTTTTCTAACATTAAGAGTAGTCGAAGAGAGCTGAAGAAGCTTCTTGGATGAGAAGTGAAACGTCTTCAAAGAAAAACAAGGAAGTCCAGTTGCCTCGTGAAAAAGCATCTTTGGGACAACTATAACCTGGATGACTGAGGATCTCCATAGACATTAAGAGATAAAATGATTTTTGCAGTGTATGCCTCTCAGCATACACAATGAACAGCCCAGCAGGAGGCTGATGGAGCAGATCAGCAAGGGGGTTGGACAGCTCCGGGCGATAACCGCTCACGCAGGATAAGCCTAATGGGTTAAGCTGTTGACAGCCCCAGGCATGGTCAGCCTGGCGGGAAGCCAGGATTTAAACCCATTGGTCACCTGCACTGGCGGGAAGCCCAGGTTTGAACTGATTGGATGCCATCCACCTGGGCAAGTACAAATAGACGCCAGGTTTCCCCTGTTCCCCAGTTCGTTCTGTTCTGAATAAACTCATCGTTACCCAGCTCTGTGTCCGCCTCTCTGTGAAGCACGCGACTTTACAATTTTTTTCTGTGGGTGGAATTCCTTTTACTGGGGGTGTTCATGAAGAAAATAGGCAACCGTCTTGCTGTTGTAATCTGAATTTTTGCACAGAGCAGGGTATCATTTGGACAGCCTAAATTGACAGTTCCATCATTATATTTCTAGACTAACAGTATATTCTACCTTACATGAAGGCTGATGGCCCACACTGATCTGAGAGTCCAGATAGATAGAAATCATGCAGCCCACGAAATCCAATAGCAGTTCAATAAGAATGCGTGGATGATAACATTTTTCCAATGTACTTCTGTGGTTATTCTGAGAATAAAATGAGGGGAACCCCACCCTGAATGTAAGATTCCTTAATTTATTAAGGGAAAAGTAGAATGAGGACATATAAATAAGGAACAAATAACAAAAAACAGATAAATAACCAACAAATAAATAAGGAAGTTGGATTAGACAAACCCATACCTTGATCAATAAAGGCTCTTTTGAAGTCCAGGTTCTCTACAGAAAATTTAATTTGTCTCCATGTTCTTCCTCTCTGTCCTAGGCTGATACTCCACACTTTATTCCTGACTGTTTTTCTCTATTTTTTTTTTCTGTCTGAACAATCTTCTGACACAGATTTATCAGGGCACAACAGATTTTTGTGAACCGACGTCAGTCACTATTCTATTCCATAAAAGCTCATCTTATGATAAATATATCTGCAGTGCCCCAACATGCATTATTCTGTTGATGGAATTAATAGTGCATCTAGCAATTTTTAGAAGGAATAAAAGAATCCTACACAGTGTTACTGGCCAGGCACCAGAAAATTTTCTTGGTTAATTGATATGCCTTCTGACAGTATCTTTAAAAAAAGGCTTGCAAGGCCACTGAACAACAGAGGTGAAAGTCCACCTTATTCGTGCACCACAAAAATAACCACTGTTTTCCCTTTCAGTACTAATTTAAAAGGTTGCGTCATTTAACTAATTTGGGGTAAAAAAAAAGTGGAATGAAATTCTACAGCAAAGGAAAATGATAGCATTGATTTACCAGGTTTCCCAGTCCTAAAACCAGAATTGTTCATTAAAATCCTAAACAGGTGGCATCTTTGGCAGTCTATGCAAGAGACAGATTTATTATGCCTTTCATTTTTAAAATATTTATGCAAGGATAGAAGGCAAGGCACAATGTCTTCAGTTATCAAAACATCCTTTTCAAAATTGCAGCCAAACCTGGCAAACCATTCAAAGGATAGTATTGTACTGCCAATTTTTCAATCATTGTCTTATACAAGAGAAAAATGTGGGGGTTTTTTTCTTTCAAAGGGCCACATTCTGTACAAAGATAAAGGCTAGAACAGGTGCCAGCCTTTAGTCTAACAGGTTAGACTTGGTTAATGCAAATACCCCTCGACTTACAACAGTTCACTTAATGACTGTTCAAAGTTACAACACCACTGGAAAAAGTGACTTATGACCATTTTTCACACTTACGACTGTTGCAGCATCCCCGTGGTCACGTGATTTACATTCAGATGTTGGATACCTGGTTTCATCTTTATGACAATTGCAGTGTCCTGGGGTCATATGATCACCATTGGCAACCTTCTGACAAGCAAAGTCTATAGGGAAGCCAGATTCACTTAACAACCATGTTACTAACTTAACAACTGCAGTGATTCACTTAACCACTGCGGCAAGCAACATCGCAAAATGGGGCAAAAGTCACTTAACAAATGTCTCGCTTAGCAACAGAAAAGTTCGGCTCAGTTGTAGTTGTTAGCTGAGGACTTCCTGTAAAAAGGCTCATGTCTCTTGCATACCTGAAAATCAATGCAGGTAGTTTGAGTTTGATTTCATAAACTCTATTTCAGTTTTTGCTTGCTTTTTGTGAATTTCAGGGCTTTTGCCAGAGATCATGACTTTTCTTTTACATTTTTCAAGGTTTAAAAATTCAACTTTTAAAAAAAGCTGTAGATATAAAGTCCATGCCTCAACAAAGACTTCACACACACACACACACACACACACACAGAGACACACACACAGAGACACACACAGACACACAGACACAGACACAGACACACACAGAGACACACACAGAGACACACACACAGACACACACACACACACACACACACACACACACACACACATATATATATATATCCACAGGAACTAGTCAACAAAACAATTTGTTGTCAACAATTAGCAATTTGAATAATTTGCACAAATAATGAGCTGTCATAAGTTGACTAGTTCCTGTGGATAAGCCCTGAGTCGGGCCAAAACAGGAATGAAAGAGTTAATTAGCAAGGTCCATTCAAAAAGCCTTGACAAATACTTAAACATACATTTGCCTTGCCTTCCAGCTAATATAAGAGAGACAGAACCTGTGGCTCAGGAGGTTAAAACACTGCCTGATATATAATCAGCCCGGGTTCGAATCTCAGATAAAGGGTATGACTAACTGATGAGAACATAAAAGAGTTCGAAATGATCATCTTAGCCTCCCAAATTCTTTATTAGCAATTTGAATAATTTGCACAAATAATGAGCTGTCATAAGTTGACTAGTTCCTGTGGATAAGCCCTGAGTCGGGCCAAAACAGGAATGAAAGAGTTAATTAGCAAGGTCCATTCAAAAAGCCTTGACAAATACTTAAACATACATTTGCCTTGCCTTCCAGCTAATATAAGAGAGACAGAACCTGTGGCTCAGGAGGTTAAAACACTGCCTGATATATAATCAGCCCGGGTTCGAATCTCAGATAAAGGGTATGACTAACTGATGAGAACATAAAAGAGTTCGAAATGATCATCTTAGCCTCCCAAATTCTTTATTAGCAATTTGAATAATTTGTATATATATATATATATATATATATATATATATATATATATATATATATATATATATATATATATGTCATATGTTAACTCTTAGATTACCTTGCTAGGCCCCAAACATGGGGCAAATCTTTATTTCCTGTTCGAATCTCAGGTTCGAATCTCAGGTTCGAATCTCAGAAGGGTATGACTAACTGATGAGGACTAATGAGGGCAATGTTTCGACGAAATCTCATCCATCATCCTACATATATATATGTAAAGGTTTCCCCGCATATGCGTGCTAGTTGTTTCTGACTCTAGGCATTTCAAAGCCGAAGAGCCAGCGTTTGTCCGAGGACATCCCCATGGTCATGTGGCCGGCATGACTAGACGCCAAAGGCGCACGGAACGCTGTTACCTTCCCACCGTAGTGGTCCCTATTTTTCTACTTGCATTTTTACGTGCTTTCGAACTGCTAGGTTGGCAGAAGCTGGGACGAGTAACAGGCGCTCACTCTGTTACGTGGCACTCGGGATTCGACCCGCTAAACTGCCGACCTTCTGATCGACAAGCTCAGTGTCCTAACCCACTGAGCCACTATCTATCTATCTATCTATCTATCTATCTATCTATCTATCTATCTATCTATCTATCTATCTATCTAAAAACTAAGCCATGTTAATGATGTCTTATTGCATAAAAGAGAACTGCCTGGATTGATATAAATTTGCTAAGCTGTAATCAGCTTAGCAAGTTTATATCAATCCAGGCAGTACTCTTTTATGCAATAAGCCATCATTAACATGGCTTGGTTTTGTGTGCTTTGGGAAAACCATTCATAAGCAGGAGTCATGTTGTACTTGAAATTCTCCTTCTATGGTCCAGGACCAGTTGCACATGTTGGAGAAAACAGTTGAACTGACAGTTTGAAGTGATTTATACGCAGGGTTTTAAGTAGAAAAATTTGAAAGAGAATAAACAGATGGTAAAGCAATGCTATACAAAATGAGCATAGTCCAGCCAGATATAATTGCATTTAAAATTACTAGTGACCATATATAAAGCTTACTTGCAGTTAATGGAGCTGGCTTGTACTGACTTGCAAGACCCAAGTGTAAAATTTTCTGGAATTTTGTGAGCTTGTTGAGAGCAAAACTTAGCCAAACTCTTAAAGTGCCAATCAATGTTTCATAAGTAGTAACACAGCAACAGCAATGGAGGTAGCATAGCTGGTTATTAAATATTTACCCGCACTTTACTGCCCACAGTGTAGAACCTGTTCAGAATTTCCATTGCTAATTAAAGGATGGTGTACGAATCATAATATCAGTTTTCATAATATATTGAACAAAATCCAAGCAAATCAGGGCAACGCACAAACATTTTACTGGCAAGGTCCAACGTCTGTTAAATTTGCTTCCATCACAATACGTAAGGTGGAAAAATGGTTAGCAAAGTTAAATTGTTCCCATAGAACAAACTTTTATAACAATGTCATAAATATTGCTTTAAATACAGCTTCAATTGCATTCCTTAGTATTCCTTTAGAAAAGCTTATTTAAAAAGCAGCAAAGAAAAACAAAGAAATCACTGTAATTACCTAATTTTATCCAGTTCAAACAAGTATGTTAAGCCTGCCCAATTAAATGCCACACATTTGTTTAAAAAACAAAAACAACAGTGGAGCTTTACATTTATTCGTTGTTTTTCTTTTCTTAGAAGCCAATGCATTTGGCAGGAAACTACTAATAAAATCTCTACCCATAGCAACAAGTCCTCTTCTAGTTGCCTATTCAGCTGAAAATACTGCTTTTATCTCAGGTGTAATGGAGAGAGAATTCCCTTGAGCTCTAAAGAAACTACAAGAATTTGATTCTTTTTCATTCTCAACTACAAATTAATTAAAACAGTCTCAGATATTTTGCTTTGCCAGTTCAATTGCCATGCAGGGCTTATCCAGAAGAATCCATCTGGGGATTATGTTTCCCTCCCCAAAAAGAAGAGTTGATTTTATCTAAATGTGTTGTGGTAACAGCTATCAGAATTCCCACCTAACACAAGAAACTACTTTAAAGGAACAGTAAAAACCGTATGCTTTTTGGATAATGAAGCAACAAAATCAAAGGTCATTCCATCCTGCTTTGCTATCATCCAAGGGCATCCATGGGGAAGAGAGGGTCAAGATGGCGACTGTGACCATGGCTAGCATCTTGGTCAGGGGTGGACAACTATGGCCACTTGATGATCTATGGATTTCAACTCCCAGGATTCCTGAGCCCGCATGGAAACTGTCAGTTCTGGGAGTTGAAGTCCACAGGTCAAGTTGCCATTAGTGGCCCACATCTGATCTTGGGGTTTATGATCCCCTACAGATGCTGGACGTGGTGGCTCAGTGGGTTAGGAAGCTGAGCTTGTCGATCAGATGGTCGGCAGTTTGGCGGGTCGAATCCCGAGTGCCGCGTAGCAGAGTGAGCACCTGTTACTCATCCCAGCTTCTGCCAACCTAGCAGTTCGAAAGCACGTAAAAATGCAAGTAGAAAAATAGGGACCACTACGGTGGGAAGGTAACAGCGTTCCGTGCGCCTTTGGCGTCTAGTCATGCCGGACAAATGACCACAGAGACGTCCTCTTCGGCTTTGAAATGGAGATGAGCACCGGCCCCTAGAGTTGGAAACGACTAGCTGCTACCATTTCTTTTATTCCCTTTAAAATATCTCTGAATTGCAAAATGAATTGCATTGTTACCTTCTGTTTGATATGACAAAATGAGCTCATGCTATTCCATTTTATTTAATTTTATTTGTTTCTTGCAGAAGGAATGTTCACTGCTTGGATCAACAGTCCATTTACCAAACCATAAATCCAGTTGTCTAATATTTTGCTGTGTAAAAAACGTGGCTGAAAAAAAAAACACCTTTGGAACTCAATAATTTACCAATCAATGAAGAAATATCAGTATGTCACCATAAATCACTGTGTAACAAAAAGTGCTGTTTATCTACTTTCTTTGCAGCTTTTCTTGCCAATGCCTGCCAATCAGCTTTGGATGGCTTTTTCCCCAGCAGACCTTTAATGCAGCTCATTGCAACAAAAAACGGCAGTTTGAAAGGATGAAGACAGCAAGGAGGATTTAAAAACTAAATTTCTGAAAGATGATCCAACAACATTAAACGCCCCCAGTTTAAGGATGGTTTCTGAGCTGGGGTTTATCCACCTTGCCTGATTGCCCCAGGTAGGCAATTGTTTCTGGAGGGCAGAAACAGACAACATTACTCTATTAATTCCTCACTCGCCATCAAAGAGATCTCTTAATGTATTTTTCAGTTACACACCATAACTCTATCAAGTTGCCTTGAGTTTTCCTATCCATTTGAAATAGTGCTCTTTAGTTTGTCGCAGCCCAGACTTGGCTGTTCAACAAGTCCCTCTTCACCATTTTTCATATGCTCCAATAAGTTCTATGCTTTACTTCAACAATGCTGCACAGTGCTTGTGATCATTACTTAGCATGGGGAAGTTTTCTGGTTGAAAAAGAAAATGTCAGAGAAACTGCAAACACTTCACATGTTTGAAGGTTTTTCTCTCCTGGTTAAACTGAGTTTTCAAAGCAAATTACATTATGATTTTAAAGCAGCTTTCCCTAATATGAGAACCTTTTAGATCAGGGGTCTCCAAACGTGGCCAATTTAAGACTTGTGCCAATGGTGCTTTTCAAAAGACAACTGGACTGTCTTGGGTTTTTCCCCCCCTTCCCTTGTTCAAAGAAGAATACCCCAAGAAAATCCGGCTGTCTTTTGAAAAGCACTTTTGAGACATTCAGAACCTGGATGATCGAGAATCTCCATAAGACTTTTAAGGTTGTGGACTTCAATTCCAGAATTCCTCAGCCATGGTCATGCTGGCTGGGGAATTCTGGGAGTTGAAGTCACAAGTCTAAAAATTGCCAAGTTTGGAGACCCCTTGTCTAGATGCGTGGATTTCAAGACCCAGAATGCTCAGCCATCGTTATGCTGACTGTAAATTATATAAGTTGAAATCCACACATTTAGAATGTGCCTAAATTGTGATAGGCTACAGATATTTGTGTGTTTCCCCATTGTATAAATATGTGAACCTTTTTTTTTATAGCATGGGTGTCCAAACTTTGGCTTCCCTGGGCTGCATTGAGTAAAGAGAAATTGTCTTTGGCCGCATATAAAATATATAATATAGTTAAAATCATATAATAATGGTAACAGTTTATGATCTTGTGAGGCTACATTATTAGCTGTCCATGTGGCCTGCAGGCTGCAGGTTGGATAAACCCACTTGATAGTTTTGGCCATACCTATGTGTGAAAAGGGGAAAGATTTAAAATATTTTTGTACCTATTTGTGGCATTCATTTTATTTATAAACCACAACTGATGGTATGACTTAATTCTTAAATAATCAACTGACTGTTTGTATAACACACAAAGTCACAAACAAGATAACTACAAGGAGATGGAAACTGTACAGGATAGTCCAAAACTCATACAATGATATGTTCTTATGCATTTTTTATTATCACTCTTTATAGCTTGATCTGGGGCCAAACAATTAGTAAGTGCCAGTCTATTCACTGTATTGCTTTAAAAAGAAGCATTCAGATCAATTTTCTCCTTCATTTCTGTTTTTTTTTAACTTCCTCTGATTAATGTGAGACCAGAATAGTTTCATTCTGTCAGTGGCATAATATAAGTTAATAACACTTGAATATCACTTTACAGCTACAGTCAATTTTCTTTGATCGAACTCATGACTGATCAGTGGCGTAGCGTGGGTTGTCAGCACCCGGGGCAAGGCAAGTAATTTGCGCCCCCTCGCTCTCGCACTGCACCGCACGCCTGGCACCCCCCTGGCGTAAGAAGAATCGAGCCTCCCGCGATCTCCCATCCCCCCCACCCCCCTGAAATTCTCGCCCGCTTTCACAGACTTGTTCTTTTACACCGGCTGCAAGTACCAGGAGCCAAAGGCAGCCTCTCCGAAAGCCTCACACCCAAAGACGCAGGCACGCCCACACCGAGGAACGCCGCCGCTGGCGAGGCTCGCAGACGCCGCTGCTGCCGTTCTTTCTTTCTCATTCGCGGGAGCGCGCGGCGGCGTGCGCATACAGACGCGTATATAGACCCAGGGAGCCGCCGAGCCTTCCCCCACCCGGAGAGAGAAGCGTTTCTGTGTCAGCGCAGGCACAGATACCGCTCGCTCGCGAGCAGCCTTGCCCTAGCCCGCCAGTCGCGCCCCCCCAGATGTTGCGCCCGGTGCGGCCGGCCCCCCCTGCACCCCCCACGCTATGCCACTGTGACTGATGGTGTTATCGCCATCAAGTTAGAAGTCTTTCCACGTCCTGCTCAGAAAACACAAATGCTACATAGTGATCTAGAGATTTTAGGCTCAGTTGATGACAACCTAAAGAAGTCCAGGGAGAGGACATTTTCAGTAACTCCTGACTCAACGTCAGAGTCATCTCATAGGCAGAGTTCACAGGACAGACTGATTCATAAATAGGCAATCACTATTTTGCATTATCAATAAAGGAGAATATCTATAACTCAGGGTTAAAATGAAGGATGCTTGGTGCTTTCTGACCTTGCTTGTTTTCAAGCACTGGTAATGTTACCTAGTTTGGGTAATGAAAAGTAATTAATATAATCACGCTGTTGCTTTTCCTTAACTTGAGATAAGCCCTGAGCAGAAAATATACCCCACCTTGCAGATGTTGGCATTTTTACTTGGAATATTGCATCCAGTTTGGGTTGCCACAATATAAAAAAGATGTTGAGACTCTAGAAAGAGTGCAGAGAAGAGCAGCAAAGATGATTGGGGGTCTGGAGGAAAAAACATACAAAGAATGTTTGCAGGAATTGGGTATGTCTAATTTAATGAAGAGAAGGACTAAGGGTGATATGATAGCAGCGTTCCAATAACTCAGGGGCTGCCACAAAGAAGAGGGAGTCAAGCTATTCTCCAAAGCAGGACAAGAAGCAATGGGTGGAAACTAATCAAGGAGAGAAGCAACCCATATTGAGAACAGCCTGCAAATGACCAGCTGTCTCCAAGGAAGATAAATTCTTCCATTCACCACCATCCTGTCAGAGCTGAAGAAGCTTCTTGGATAATAATTCAAATGTCTTCAAAGAAAAACAAGAAAATCCAGTTGCCTCCTGAAAAAGCACCTTTGGGACAACTGTGACCTGGATGACTGAGAATCTCCATAGAGGTTTAGCTCATATTAGCATTTTTCCTTGAGGGATTAAGGATGAGCAATTTGATTTTTGTAAGCCACAACCAGGGTTGTCTGTAGGGTATGGCACAAAAGTCAAGATGATGACTGATTGCAGTGCTACCACTTTTATTTATGTACATACATAAAGAACAGGCAGAATTTCAACCATGAGGCTCTGTCCACTATTGTGACATTTTTGACTTCATCTGTGGTCAGTATGCTGCTTTCCATCAAACCACACCAAGCATTTGGATCAGGCAACACATCAAGATGGAGAAGAGCTGGTTTGCACCAGCTAGCAAATGGCACACTCCCTCAGTCAAAGGGCACACAACCCAAATCACACTGGTTATTTTGGCAGCAAAATTAAAATAAAGTAGTAAAACAATTAGTGTCCGGCTGAAGAATCGTGACCACACATTAAGTTCCAGTTGAGATGATTTATTGCTTATGCCTACACAAAAGAACCCAGTCAACTAACAGCCAAGCACTAAATTAGTGTCAGATAAGAGTTAACAGAATTCAAGGGAGGCTGAATTTGGATTGCTTGTGGGAACGTAAGGACTCTGGACTGATTCCTCTCTTGACCCCATCCCCAGGCTCTCCCACAATTAGCAATGTAATTGCTGCTTTTTTCAAGGTGGTATAAGAAGTGCTCCTAGAAATGGTTACCTTATTCTTGGCTAATGGTTGGACTGGCTGTATGGAATATTGTGATATAAATATCCCTGTTGCCCATGTACACACTTGTATTCGTAAAATCCATGTTATAAAGGAATAGGCTGTAATAAAATGAGTGTAAGCTGTGATCAAGGAGAACTGTTTGTCTTGTTCATTCATTTTATACCCCAGCTTTCCTTGAGTATTTCAAGGTATGCATAGTGCTATCTCTTCCTCCCCACCCCCTAAAAATAACATTGTAAGATAAGGTGAAGCAGGAAAGTAAGTGGCTGGTCCCAAGTTATGTAGTAAGCCAAAGGTGGACTTAAACATGGGTCTCTCTGCTTCTAACAGCACCACTGTTAAAACACTGGGTCACAAAAATCTGTTTCAGTTAAAATTTGATGGTATTTTTAGGTAGGTAACACTGAAAAATACGTCAAACACAATTCACTTTACCAGTAGAAGAAAATATATGAACTTGAGTCCATGGAGCTTGGTTATTTACTTGCAGACATTTCATTACCCAACTAAGTAACATCTTCAGTGTTAGAAAGGAGCGGGGGTACTTTTGGTTTATATACTGTATACTAGCTTGCCCTGTCAGTGCTAATGGGGGTGATTAGGCTGTGGTTTATGATGGAACTACCAATTCAGTTGGTAGGCAAGCACTTCCCCAGAACTTAAAATTGCCAAGGTTGAGAAACACTGGTCAAGACAATGGGAGAGTGTATTAACGTCTACAGCAAAGGTATCAATAGATCTCAAATTATGACTTATACAACAAAAATAATATTTAGAATTTATTGGACTCCATTATGATTAGAATTTATTTATTTATTTATTTATTTAATTGATTTTATATACCACCCTATTCCCAAAGGACTCAGGGCAGTTTACAGGGCGAGTTAAAACAATACTAATAAGTACACTTTAAAATAGAATTAAATAAGACTAGCCCACAATTAAACAAATTAATTAAAATTAAAATTAAAATTAAAATTAAGATTAAAATTAAAATAATTAAAATAATTAAAATAATTAAAATTAAAATTAAAATAAATAATTAAAATTAAAATTAAAATTAAAATTAAAATTAAAATTAAAATTAAAATAATTAAAATTAAAATTAAAATTAAATTAATACCCCCTCAGTCCAGGCCAGCAAGATCAAACAACCAAGTTTTAAGGTCCCGGTGAAACAAGCGAAGGTCTGGGGCAGTCTGAAGTTCTACCGGCAGTTCATTCCATAGGGCAGGCGTGCCCACAGAGAATGCCCTCCCCCTTGGAACCATCCGTAGGCATTCCCTAACCGGCAGAACCCTAAGGAGGCCCTCCCTGTGGGAGTGCACAGGACGCTGGGAGGCTGATGCTGGCAGTAGGTGCTCCCTGAGATAATCCGGACCCATGCCATTTAGGGCTTTATAGGTCATCACCAGCACCTTGAATCTCACCCGGAGGAGAATTGGAAGCCAATGCAGCTCGCGGAGAAGAGGTGTTACATGAGAGTATCGGGAAACTCCCATTACTACTCGCGCAGCTGCATTTTGTACCAGCTGAAGCCTCCGAGTGGTCCTCAAGGGCAACCCCATGTAGAGAGCGTTTCAGTAGTCTAACCGGGAGGTAACGAGCGAATGAGTGACTGTGCGTAAGGCATCTCGGTCTAAATAGGGTCGCAATGGTATCAAAAGCCGCTGAGAGGTCTAATAGGACTAGGACAGAGGAACAATCCCTGTCCCGTGCCCACCAGAGATCATTTACCAGCACAACCAATGTTGTCTCCGTGCTGTACCCGGGTCTAAAGCCCGATTGGCAAGGGTCAAGATAATCGGTTTCGTCCAGGAACAGAGGGAGCTGATGTGCTACCACACTCTCAACAACCTTTGCCAAAAAGCGAAGGTTGGAGACCGGATGATAGTTGTTCAGAATCGCTGGATCCAGGGCAGGCTTCTTGAGAAGGGGTCTTACCACTGCCTCCTTCAGGGAGGCGGGGAAAATATAGACTGTATAGAATGGACTTTCTATAGGAGAGGCCCCCAACCTTTTGAGCACCAGGGACCAGTTACATGTGGAGAAAGATTTTTCCACGGACCGGAGGGTGCATGGTTTTGTGTGCTGCCTGCATCCCATGGATGGGGCTTTGCTTGTTTGTGCAGACCGGTTGCTGGCATGCCATGGCCTGGTACTGGTCCATGGAACGGGGGATGGGGACACCAGTTCTATAGTACAGAAAAGGACTATCAAAAAAAGCTTTTTGTTGGAGATGGAACGAGGCTAATGCTTCTTTAAAACATGTGTTTCTACAATGTCCTATACTTATCCAGGCTTGGCAGAAAGTATTGGATTATATAAATATGATCGTGCAACAAAAGCCAAAATGTTCAGAGAATAATATTCCTTTCAACTATATACCTAATACAAGGAATTTGACAACTGGACAATGTAAATAGATTCTCTCTGCCCTTATTTCAGTCTAAAAGACTGATATTGCAGCACTGAAAAGATAAATGCATAGCTCAATTTATTCAATAGACTGAAGACTTGAATGCACTTATAAGCAGATTGCCTATAATGTAGACTTTGTATAGACAAGAATAATGAAATGTGGGACTCATTTATGCAGAATACATTAGTTAAAAAAACAGTCATATAAATGTATTATAAATATATATGTATTGCATTAGACATACTGTATATAGCATTGTAACTGCATTACTATAATGACATATTATGGGGCTTTTATTGTATTTTTTTTTGCTTTTTCGTTAGAGTACTCCATCACTTTTAGCCTTGTGTTTTGCTCCTTTTTCCATTATAAATTAAAAAGCAATAAAATATGGATAATTTTTAAAAGCCTAGTTCATTGATCAGTAGAACATAGCTTCCGATTACATATTGCACAGTAAATGTGATTATTTTTTGAGGGGCATGCTTAAAGTGGCAAACTATCAGTCTAGAAATTATCCACTCACAATTGCTGAGTATTTGGTATTTGTCTTTATTTTTTTTTAACCAAATTATGGATTTGGGGAATTCTATGCCTCTCAGACTCAGTCTGGTTGGAGCCATTTATAAGTGCTGTAAGTAAGTGTGTGTATATTTACATAAGCTTTAAAGTACCTTAAACATTCCCCTCCATTATAAAATACACAGACTGAGAAAGGGGTCAGTATGGGGCAGAAAGCAGAAAGTTTAAAAAGTCAGCAGTCAGTTATCATAGTAATACATGTATCATCAAATAAACTTTTTTGTTTGGCTTGAAGATAGCCAGAATTAAGAACTGTACCCATTCAAGCAAAACAGTAAAACCTATTTGCCCATCTATATCACTCTTTCTGCAGCAAAGATTTTCTGTTTCATCAAAGGCAATATCCACCGCACAGATTTAGAAAACAATGCATTGCTAAGTATAGTGGTAAAATTATATTTCTTTACTACTTACAATTCAGTAAAGTTATCTTATTTCAAAGCAGAGAGAGGGGAAAAAAATAGCTCAACTATTACCCAGGCAAAGTTTCATTTAGTAAACAAAGATCAATTGTCCTTCCCTGTGTGTCAAAAGTATTTGGTAAATATTTATTTAGTGTACTATAAATCAATCTATAATTACAACAGGCAATCCATTTAACTTTATAGCAATGAAGAAACTCTTGGGTAGATATGTACTCCCTGAAAGGAAATTATTAAGGACCACATTGGTAGACTTATAATCAAAACTGAGTGATGATACCCCGGCTTTCCATTTATTCATCCATCAACTGGTAACAATCTCCGTTCCTGCAGCGGCAATATTCAGGTGTAAGAGAAAGAGGACTGGAAGAGGGCCAAAACGCAAGCTACACTTTCAATCATGCAAAAGCCATATGTGACCTACAAATATATAAAGTTCTCGACTTACAATCTGAGCTGGGATCAGAATTTCAATTGCTAAGCAAGGCGGTTCTTAAGTGAGACACATCTGTGTTTTTTTTCCCCTTGGTGAATCACTGCAATTAAGTGAATTATGTGGTTGATAAGTTATTCTGGCTTCCCCTTTGGCTTGGCAGAATCCAATTGGGAAGGTTGCAAATAGTGATCACATGGTCCTGGGACGTGGCAAGGATCGTAAATACATACGTACTGGTTGCCAGGCGCCCAAATTTGATCATATGACCATGGGGGTGCTGCAACGGTTGTAAATATGAAGACTGGTTTATAAGTCACTTTTTTCGGTGCCGTTGTAATTCGAATGGTTGCTAAACTGTTGTAAGTGAAGGACTACCTGTGTGAAATAGAGACATGATGTTAGTATTCTGAATTTGTGTTAGGTTTATCTTTATTTGAAAGATGTTCCATTCCCTTACTATTCATTTTAAGAGAGTATGCTAAGTATAATCACCCACAGTCTTCTCTCTAAAGTAAAGGTAAAGGTTCCCACGCACATGCGTGCTAGTCGTTTCCAACTCTAGGGGCCGGTGCTCATCTCCGTTTCAAAGCCGAAGAGCCAGCGCTTGTCCGAGGACGTCTCCATGGTCATGTGGCCGGCATGACTAGACGCCAAAGGCACACGGAACGCTGTTACCTTCCCATCGTAGTGGTCCCTATTTTTCTACTTGCATTTTTTACGTGCTTTCGAACTGCTAGGTTGGCAGAAGCTGGGACGAGTAACAGGCGCTCACTCTGTTACGCAGCACTCAGGATTCGACCCGCCAAACTGCCGATCTTCTGATCGACAAGCTCAGCGTCCTAACCCACTGAGCCACCGCGTCTTCTCTCTAGTCTAGACCAAAAAGTATTCATAAGTTCAAAACAGCAACACAGTAGACCAGTCTTCTCCAACATGTTGTCCTCTGTACCTGTTGAACTATTCCATGTTCCCAAACATTCTTTGCCCTTCTTAGCTGGAAATCCCAAAGATGCATTTCAATAGATATGGCAAGTACCAGGCCAGGGAAGAATAATGTGGATGAATCATAATTATTTCCATGTGGATGGTTTCCTAATTACTGACTCCAAATCTGATCTTTTCAATCATGCTGGCTGGGGAATTATAGGAATTGAAGACAGCATACCTTAAAATTGCCAAAGTCGAGACATCCCGATTCACACTTATTCATATGAGGGTTTGTTTGTTTTTGTCCTAAGGGGCAGAAAGCACGTGGATTGGTCGCTGACTGTAATAAAGATTCTTGACTTGACAAAAAGCAACCAAATACATGTTATGTCCCAACACTGGACCAATTCACACAAGACTCCAACGTCTAATTGCTTCAGCACATCAAGTTACCGCAACGTAGATGGCAGAGAAATTGCTTAAGGAGCCAATCAATCAGAGATTGCATATGATGGCTGTATCAACCTGCTCACTCAGGTAAAGGCTAAGAAACTGACAGCAGACGGCAAAAGAAAATTAGCTGTCAGAGTAATTACTGCTGGGACGGCAATAAATAGAAGCTGCTACCTGCAACTCCTGACCAATTCCTCAAATGGCTTGCTCACAGGTGAATGCTTTTTCGATTGCCTACCTTCTCTGGTTATCATGGCCTAATGTTGGACTAGATTAAAAGAAGGGCTGGAGTACAGGTAGTCCTCCACAAGGACTACGATTGAGCCCAACATTTCTGCTGCTAAGGGAGACAGTTGTTAAATGAATTTTGCCCTAACTGACAACTTTTCTTGCCACAGTTGCTAAGTGAATCACTGCAGCTGTTAACTTAATCATGCAGTTGTGAAATGAACGTGGCTTCCCCCTTGATTTTGCTTGTCAGAAGGTCGCAAAAGGGGAATCACGTGACCCCGGGATACTGCAACCGACATAAATTTGAGTCAGTTGCCCAGAGGCTGAATTTTGATCACAGGACCAGTGGGATGCTGCAACGGTTGTAAGTGTGAAAAATGGTCGTAAGTCACTTTCTCCAGTGCCGTTGTATCTTTGAACGGTCACTAAATGAACTGTGGTGAGTAGAGAACTACCTATATAGGAAGACAATGCAAACAATGACTCATCTGGATTCAGCAATCATTTTACTCCCTAGATCAGTGCTTCTGAACCCTCAGTAAGTTCAAGATGTACGGACTTCAACTCCTAGAATTTCCCAGCCAGAATGCTGGCTGGAGAATTTTGGGAGATGAAGTCCACCCATCTTAAGCTTGCCGAGGTTGAGAAACACTGCCCTAGCCTACCAGCTAATACACTGAATGCCAGGTCTTTCCTAGGGCAAATAACACGTTCCCAAGGATTCCATGTACGATTTATTGAAATCACAGCTTATTATAATTGGAGCTTCATTTAGTATCCCCATAGCTCGCGGGTGTCTAATTCGCACGTCACGTGACGTGTCGTGACATATCACGACTCTTTTTTGCATTGCCGGCAATGGGGTTTAGCGCAGCTTCGGTATGATGAAACCGGCCCGCAGGCTAGCAGTTTGACACCCCTGCCATAGCTGAAAAAACAAGAAAGAAAACCAGTATTGAAGGGATTGAAGAATGGAATGGATTGGTATCTCTTATACCAGTGCTTTTCAAACTATTCAACTTTAAGATGTGTGTCTGTACATCTTACAAGTTCTCAAATTTAAAAAACAAAACAAAACACTATCTTATAGGAAGACCTGACTGGTTGGAAATGGAGAATTTTTCCTTTCAATCCCCTTCAAATAAAAAGAGTAAGGGTTATTTTTCACGACATCTAAAATACAGTGGGTTCCCCCCCCAAACCTCTCTTCTCTTCCTTCCCCCCCTCCCCATGTGTTACTGGTGCATGCAGATAGGCTGCAAAGTGATGAATAAAAATAACTGAAAATATCAGCAATCCCCTGTTTTCTTAGGAGCAGCTAAACAGATAGAGCCATGAATCCCCTAACTGCAATTAAGCAGCTTGTTAGAAACATTTAAAGGAATACTACATCCTGAAAATTACACGCACTTTCTCCAGAGACTGTTTTCTGCAGCCATTATTTAGCGATGGCTAAATAAAGCCATTTGTTATCAGTTCTTAAGATGCTTCTAACTGGAAACAGGATCCCTCAGAAAAAAAATAATCTACAAAGTGCAAATTCTCAGATGCTGGAGGCAACGGGGTTCAAACTGTTCAGATACACTTATTGTTGTCTGGGGAGTAAACATCTTTTTTTTCCCTTTTGTTTGGTTCTGATTTAGATAAATTGATATCATACCGTAGGTTTTCGAAGCACTACAAAAATATGCACGATTGCCTAGAGCAAATTTGTTTGGTTCACTTCCATGACAAATGTACTAAAAAAAAACATGGGGGGAGGTGTTTCCCTCATTTAGTAACCATTTGAAATTACAATAGCTGCACACAGACCCATGATCACATGACTGCATTCAGGCATCTGGCAGCCAAGCCCGCCTTTATAGACAGTTGCACTATTCCACAAGGGAAGTCTAGGCTGCAGGAATGATGTTTCATAAGAACAGCCCTACCACAAAAGAGGTCCCGCCTCCTTCTGTCAATCACTCAACTCAGCATGCTTACATGCTGCAGTTCTGCCACCCCGCCCCTCATCTGTATTTTATATTTTAATTAACAATTCAGTGCAAAATGATCCTGCTGCAAATCAAAATCCTAACTTGTAGATGAAGAAATTGCTCTGACCCAGTGCTTCATTGGAAATAATAATAATAATAATAATAATAATAATAATAATAATAATAATAATAATAATAATAATAAGAAGAAGAAGAAGAAGAAGAAGAAGAAGAAGAAGAAGAAGAAGAAGAAGAAGAAGAAGAAGAAGAAGAAGTTGGAAGGGACCTTGGAGGTCATCTAGTCCAACCCCCTGCTCAGGCAGGAAACCTTATTCCATTTCAGACAAGTGGCTGGCCAGTCTCTTCTTAAAAACTTCCAGTGTTGGAGCATTCACAGCTTCTGGAGGCAGGTTGTTCCACTGGTTAATTGTTCTCACTGTCAGGAAGTTTCTCCTTAGTTCTAGGTTGCTTCTCTCCTTGAGTAGTTTCCATCCGTTGCTTCTTTGTCCTGCCTTCAGATGCTTTGGAAAATAGCTTGACTCCCTCTTCTTTGTCTGCCCATTTATCCAACAGGGGAGAACACCCCCCCCCCACCAAAACTAAACAGGTTGTTGTTAAGAGCACTGCAAGGCTGAAGGGACAATAGCAGTGCAAACACTAGCTTCCCTTTCAGTAAATTGATGGTTTTTGACTGCTGACATCTTTGAGAAGAAGCAAACATCACCGTGGCACCTTTTTGGAGAGACTGCTTTTGAGACATTCCCCAAACTCCCAAGATTCTTCTCCTCAAAGGCAGCTTCACCCAGACTTAAGTCCCTCAAGATCTGAAGGCTGCAAGGGTCTTAGATAATTACCATCACAGGGAATAAATCAAGGTCTTTTAAAGATATGTCCCACAGAATTACGCAAAAATACAAACTGCTGCAGTAGATTTTATCACTGTTCAGTAATTAGTTCTTTATAATACAACAGAAGAGTAATAGGTTCTTGTTTTAAACTTCGCTATTGCTTTGGACTATTTGAACAAAGAATAAGAGAAATAGAAAGCGTGAGAAAGTGGAGCTGGCTTTAGATTTTATTCACAGGGAAAAGAAAAATCTGTCTGCAAACTGACGTTTAGACACCTGAATGGGTTGCAACTGTCTTACCCAAACTGATGCTCTCTAGAGGTCTCAGATACAATACAAAGTTAGGTAAATACAAGGTACCATATTGGTGATGAACAGATCTTTGAAACTGTTAAAAAAAGATGATCAAAATGTAGGATATATCATTCATAAGCAAATTCAATAAATAGTAGCTCCATTTTCCACCCTTCCGTCTCCTTTATCTCCTTATTCTCTTTTTCAGGAAGGATTAGACCTTTAATCTTTTTAAAGGAAGGGAAAAACCTATGTAGCATTGAATTTGTGATCATTGTACTTGAGTCCATAGAGCTGAAGGTCATTCCAGAGAGCTTTGGTTTAAGTAGATTATCCTGTGATAAATGGGTAGTCTTAAAGGTTACATCCAGATCGGCCATGCCATGGATCCAGGCTTATCAACAGCCAAAGAGGCATTTAATTTTCATGGAGTATCAGATGGCTAATGTGAATCAGAGTTCTATTTTTCTTTTAATTTGCAACCAAGATTTAATAAACAAACAGATTTTTAATATTTTTTTTGCAACTGCATTTACATCTTTGGCAGAAGGACACGTCCTAAAATTGAGTGTAATAATTCCAAATAAATTAAACACTATTTTGGGCTGCTAAAGTGCATAACATCTGTTCTCTTGCAAAGGGAAAAATATCTCATTTTGACTACTGAAGTTCTAAGACATTCCTGTTTCCCAAAAGGGAACCATATATGGAAAAAGGTAGTAGGGAGGCCAAATAACATACGGGTGCTCTGTAATTGAAATGGCAAAGTAAATAAAACAGAGAGATACAAATACTTTGTGGGCAATGGTAGTATAATCAGTCTTTCTAATAAATGGAACAGAAGATATCCAGGCAACATCATACTGGCAAAAATAAAAATAGCTCTTCTTATATTAGGGGGAAAAAGAAGCATTAAGAGGATGGATGGCATCACCCTTCACTGTATTCAAATTGAGAACAATTTTATTTGTCTTATGGGTAGAACTAATACTTGAGTACCTTTTCTTACCTTAGACCAGGGGTAGGCAACCTTGGCTCTTTTATGACTCGTGGACTTCAACTCCCAGAATTCCTGAGCCAGCTCAGGAATTCTGGGAGTTGAAGTCCACGAGTCATAAAAGAGCCAAGGTTGCCTACCCCTGCCTTAGTCTTTCATTGACAGTGTTTCTCAATCTGAGCAACTTTAAGATGTCTGGACATGCTTAAAGACATCTTAGACATTTTAAAGACATCTCCAGACATCTTAAAAGTTGCCGAGGTTGAGAAACTCTATTCTACACTTTCCAGAAACTGGAAGGGAGGTCTAAATTTAAATGTCCATCACAGAGATGGGAAGTCTAATAAGGATGATAAAAATTGGCACACTCTTATCCAATCTTATCTTATTTTTCTGGTAGAGATGTGGGGACAGAACAGGTAGGGAGCAGCCAAGCTTTTTATCACATTGTCCTTGGTGATTCTGAGGATAATTACACCACTCTGAATTTATATGATTTTATTTTTTAGAGTGAATTTTGAAAAGTGAGACTGGTTGATCACAGTACGTGACTAAGGTACAAGCCAAAATGGTCATAAGTGGTTCACATTTGTTACCGTAGTTTCTAATAATTCATATATGTCCAGTAAACAGCAGAATCTCTGGAGATGCGTGGCTGTTTATATATAAATTGTCCTGCTAATTTGGTTAGGTTGTGGTTTCTTCCTTGAACTGGTGCTGTTCCCTATTTGTCTGAGAACATCAAAGGGGAGGAAGTCATATCCTAATCAATAAATCATCAAGAAAGAAACCAAAGCTGAACAAAGATTGGCAGGGAAATCTATATATAAACAGCCAGGCACCCCACTCTTCCATGCACTGCTGATGTTATCTACCTAGAAATATCTGTGAAAAAAACCCACCAGGCTCAGAGAACATCAAGAACCCAATTTCCAGTTAAATATATTCTCTACTGCTGGAGGTGTCTATTTTAGCACTGACATGCTAGGAAGGTTGATGCTGGATGGCCTTTGGGGGGAATGACATTCCATAGGTCGCCCTGTTGAATTGGGGCTTATAGCAACAAAACAAAAAAAAAAGACACCGGATTTGGAAAGGCTGCATTACATCTTCCCTGGCAGCTTTTCAGACACACCAAACCACAGCATGCTAGATGCCAAGGTGGTCCCGGTGACCTCTTCATTCAGGAATTAGGGGAAGCACTAAAAGCTTATATTTCTTGCAGGAAGCAATTAGGGGCCATCATCTTAATGTCCTCAAAGGCTAGGGATACATTAATGAACTCCAAAGGACTCTTTTCTGAGTAAGAGGTGATCTTCGGAGCTGCACGATACAAAATAGTACCATTCTTCATGTGTTTGCAATACCCTAGGGATATGATAAATACAAATCTTTCTGCAGTATAGATTTCAGTCTGCCCGAGCCACTTTATACATGCACGACTCTCTTAAGTAGGCTTCATTCTTTAGCTGCCAGATATGTTGTCCCTGGCATTAGAACTAATTAACAAGCAGCAGACATAGGCTTTAATGGCTCCGAAAAGCCTTATTGATCATCCTGGGTTTTTTTTCTTCCCCCTTTTTTTTTTAAAAAAAGCAGTAGACAGAGTAAGCAACTCTACTGCTTGAGTAAGTCTGGTTTTATTTGGAATTTCTTGCAATTATCGTAATCAAAATCCAATTTATTAAAAAGGGAATTTTGTCTGCTTAAATTCAGATCTGTTTCCCCCGCCCCCGCATTCAATGTGGAAAATAGCTCAGTTGCTTTCAGAACCTAAAAGGCTGCGCATTGCTCATCAAGAGTGCAAAAGTCAAATTACAGTTTCTTCTCATCTCCTGTGTTTTCATTCTGTTTGATGACTCGCTTTTCCCCCCCTAAAGGTGAAAAGAGTTTTCTTTTTCAGATCTGAGGTGGCCAAATAACTATGTTTGTATGTCCTATTTTTCACTGATTTCAGTGAGGCTTTATCTATCTGAGAAGCAAGTAGATAATATCTCCTTTGCAATCTACTACTATTGTGTAGCTGGGCACCTGTGGCCAAGAGTGCTAGAATTACAGTTTTCCCAGTTAATACTAACACAAATAGAACTTCTCTCCTGCTCTTAGAATTGATCTTGACTGGCAGAATGGAAAAGATGGACTGATGAACCTTGCTCCATTTTATCCTCCTTAAGTAAGAAGTAATATAGATGAGAAGAAGGAACTTTGTGACTATACATTGGCTATCAGCTGATGAAAAAAGCTTCCACTTGCTCCTTCACTGCAGATTTTCAAAAAGAGGCTCATAAAGCTACTGGAAATGCTCCAACGTATCCTGGATGGGATAGGAGATTGGACTGGAATCACTTTAAGACCATTTCTAACACTATGATCCCATGACTGTAAAGTAATTATGCAATAAATGGAAAAGAAGCTAAACTTATATTTGTCTTCCATTCAGACACACTCCAAAGTAATTTCATCCATTTCTAAGGTTGGTTTTGTTGTTCTTTTAAATCTTTCAGGATGATTGAAATTAAGAAATTAATTGCTATCTACCGTAGCAATTAAAATCTTCCTAAGTCAGGGGTCTTCAAACTTGGCCCTTTTATGACTTGTGGACTTCAACTCCCAGAATTCCTCAGCCAGGCATGCTGGCTGAGGAATTCTGGGAGTTGAAGCCCACAAGTCATAAAAGGGCCAAGTTTGAAGACCCCTGTCCTAAGTCCTTTAACATTGTCATTCTGTGCTATTTTTAAGAGCATAGGAAATAAAAATAAAGGTAAATATAGTAATATCCTATTAGAGCAATTATCAGAAGAATGAAGGTGAATGTATGTGTCCCAGGATAATGTTGCAGGATCCAATCTGGGTCAGTCACCGGAATCAGAGGTTTAGTCTTCTGAGCTTTGGGACTCATGCTGGAGCTGAAGTGAACTTTTCTGAGCTGAAGTGATTGCTGCATGATAGAAATATTTATGAGAAAATAACAGCTATCATTAGGTAAACATCTCTGATTCAATCTCCTGATTATTCAGGAATTTAAGGTGATCCTGCTGAAGCACTTAACACTTCATTGTGAAGATATCAATTTCTGCTATTTGAGTTTCTGAAATAAATAAACTACTCCAGGGTACCCACTGCAAACTCTGAATAGGAAAAAAAAATACATGCAAGGCCATATCAAAGATAATGTTTTAGGGGGGAAAATGAGGATAAAGGGAATATATTGAGTATATGTAGAGAGAAGGAAATGGTTGTGAATAAACTAGCTAAGAGAGCAACAAATGTTTAAAATTAAAAAAGACAGCAAATGCAAGGTGAATTCGATGAAAAATAATTGGTTTGGAAGCAGGTAAAAAGAGCTAAACAAGAAGCCTCCAGAAACTTAAATTAAAAGAAAGAAAAACTGAAAATAAAACTGGTAAAAGAATTTGGGTTTAAACTGAAGCGTAGGAATTTTGGAAGGTTAGCGATTTCTCAAAGAGTGGAGCTGAAACGCGTATTGAAACTAATGAAGAGAAGGGTGAGGGGTGACATGATAGCAGTGTTCCAATATCTCAGGGGCTGCCACAAAGCACCTGAAGGCAGGACAAGAAGCAAACTAACCAAGGAGAGAAGCAACCTAGAACTAAGGAGAAACTTCCTGACTGTTAGAACAATTAACCAGTGGAACAACCTGCCTCCAGAGGTGGTGAATGCTCCAACACTGGAAGTTTTTAAGAAGAGACTGGACAGCCATTTGTCTGAAATGGTATAGGGTTTCCTGCCTGAGAAGGGGGTTGGACTAGATGACCTCCAAGGTCCCTTCCAACTACTTCTTCTTCTTCTTCTTCTTCTTCTTCTTCTTCTTCTTCTTCTTCTTCTTCTTCTTCTTCTTCTTCTTCTTCTTCTTCTTCTTCTTCTTCTTCTTCTTATTATTATTATTATTATTATTATTATTATTACTACTACTACTACTACTACTACTACAGTGCACAAGGTAACATGATGATGTGAAGAAAGCCATCAATACTGTGAGAATGTTGAAATATGCAGAGCTACAGGAATAAATACATTTTAAAATATTGATGTGGTTTTCTTACGAAATAGAATAATACAGATGGAAGAGACCTTGGAGGCCTTCTAGTCCAACCTCCTCCCCATGGCAGGGGATCCTACACCATTCCAGACAAATGGCTGTCCAGCTTCTTCTTGAAAACCTCCAGTGATGGAACAGCCACGACTTCTGGAGGCAAGCCGTTCCACTGATTAATTGTTCTTGCTGTCAGGGAATTTCTCTTTAGTTCTAGGTTGAATCTCTCTTTAATGATCTTCCATCCATTACTTCTTGTCCTGCTCTCAGGTTCTTTGGAGAATAAGTTGATTCCCTCTTCTCCATGACAGCCCTTCATGTACTGGAAGACTGCTCTATAGATGCTATATATAAATATAAACTAATGTAATCTAATCACACATGGCCAAATATTCTATTCTATTCTATTCTATTCTATTCTATTCTATTCTATTCTATTCTATTCTATTCTATTCTATTCTATTCTATTCTATTCTATTCCATTCCATTCCATTCCATTCCATTCCATTCCATTCCATTCCATTCCATTCCATTCCATTCTATTCTATTCTATTCTATTCTATTCTATTCTATTCCATTCCATTCCATTCCACTCCACTCCACTCCACTCCACTCCACTCCACTCCACTCCACTCAACTACACTCCATATATTTTACTCTGTGGACATATGCTGTGGAAAGAAGTGTGGTAGAATTTTAATCAAAAGGGTGCAAGAGCTGCCACAAGTAATATTTGGGAATTGCCGGATGGCTTAATGCCGGTATCAGAGGAAGACCACATTTTTGCTCTTTGAAAAATAAATAAATGTGAGGAAAAAGTTCATTGCACTTAAAAAAATTAATATTTCTAAATAATGGCATATTTGTAATAGTATGGAGTTGAAGGATGGCTGCTTAATGTGATAAGAATAGGTAGCATTTAATGAGAGTAAACAGGAGTGAAAATATATGGAATGCTAAGCAAACAGTTGAAACCTGAGCACAGAATTATACAAGAATGTGCAATGGCCTCTCGGTTATTTCCTCTGTTTGCTGATAGATTTATATGGAATGCTTGGGGTGACATTAAATTTGTTGGTTGAGAATGAGAATATCCATATATTTTGAGTGCAGTTGATATCAATTGTTGGCTGGGAAACCACATAATTTTCAGCGAATGTTCTACTTTATAATATTCCAAGGAGGTCGGATCTGAAAATGAAGCATTTAAATGAAGCATTCAGAATAACTTAATAGAGTTGGAAGGGACCCCAGAGGTCTTCTAGTCCAACTCCTTGCACAAGCAGGAGACGATGTATTATTCTGGACAAACAGCTGTCCAATTTTTTCTTAAAAAACTTCCAGTGATGAAGCACCCACAGCTTTTGGAGTCAAGCTGTGCCACTGATTAATTGTTCTCTCTTCGGGAAATTTCTCCTTAGTTCTAGATTGCTTCTCTCCTTGATTAGTTTTCATCAGTTGCTTCTTGTCTTGCCTTCAGGTGCTTTGGAGAATAGCTTCTCTTTCTTTCTTTCTTTTTTTTAATTCCATTTATATCCCACCCTTCTCCGAAGACTCAGGGCGGCTTACAAGCTTAGCAGTAGCCTTCATTCTATGTATATGCCTGCTTATTAGGGCTTTCACACACACCCCCAAGCGGCATTATTACAAAGTCAGCTTAATTGCCCCCAACAATCTGGTTCTTCTTTGTGGCAGCCCCTTAAATATTGGAACACTCTATCATGTCACCCCTAGTTCTTTTTTTTTCTATTCTAGACATACTAACTAGACATACTAGAATAGACATACCCAAATCCTGCAACCATTCTTTGTATATTTTAGCCCCATAATCATCTTTGTTGCTCTTTTCTGCGCTCTCAACATCTTTTTATATTGTGGTGATAAATGTAGTTGCAGTTGATAAAGAAAACAGAATGCTTAATTGCAATTTTTACAAAGAATAATAGAACTGGAAGATAGTTCAGAGGTTGTCTAGGACAACCCCCTGCTTAGTGCAGTGAAACTTAAACATATCCAGAGCTTCTAACCCTTCTTTCTATTGCTTGATTGGCTGCTCTGAATGCATTTCAATTTGACATTGTCCTTTTTGAAACTTAGTACCCCAAACTGGTGTCCAGTGCACCAAATGGGACCTGTCCCATGCCGAGAACATTGGAATAATCTCTGTGCTTCTGTAAAAAGGTATCTCAAAATAGCCTTTGCCTTTTAGCAACTGAAACATACTGCTGGGTCAGGTTTAACTTGTGGTCAACGAAGACACCTAAATCCCTTTCACATTACCGCCAGGCTGAATTTCCCCCATTCTACACTTGTGTCTTACACTAATCATATGTAGAGCTTTGCATTCCCTTTATTACCCATGTCACCACATTCTGTACAGATGAAGCTTCCAAAAGCAACTCAAGGGCAAAATAAATAATCCAGAAGGGAAGTCTCAAGAGCTGAGTGACCATGGCAGGGCCTCCTGGTCCAGAAACAGACACAACCAATGCCCAACCTAAAGGAATGTATAGGCCCTCCTGGCATTGGCTGCCACCTGTTCTTCAATCAGGAACCATGAGTCCAGAAGAATCCCCAGATTGCACAACAGGTTTGTGATCAGACAGTGCCACCTCATCCAGAACCAAAGAAGGAAAATCCCTGTCCTCAGGGATCCAAAAACCCAAAGCCACTCAGCCTTTCCTGGATTGAGGCAAACCTGTTGTGGCCCATCCAGCTCATCCAATGGGAAAGGACATTCATAGCATCTTTTGGGTAGAGATAAAGCTGATATCTCATCCCAAACCATCAGGTGTCACCTCACCCAATGGCTTTACATAGAGCTTAAGCTACATCAAGAATGAATGAGGGCTGAATGAATGTTGGTTAAATATAAAAATGGGTCACCAGTGCAAAAGAAATACGTAGAGCTATATTTATCATATAGTTAAATTGGAAGAAAATTGATTTGTAAAACAAATATATGAAGAGCAGCTGCCTATACAGGTAGTCCTTGACTTATGAGCACAATTGAGCCCAAAATTTCTGTTGTTAAGTGAGACATTTGTTAAGGGAGTTTAACGACTCTCCTTGCCACTGTTGTTAAATGAATGACTGCAGTTGATAAGTTAGTAACCTGGTTGTTAAGTGAATCTGGCTTCCCCATTGAATTTGCTTGTCAGAAGGTTATAAAAAGGGGTCACATGACCCTGGGACACAGCAAAGGTCATAAATATGAACCAATTGCCAAGCATCTGAATTTTGATCACATAATTCTAGGGATGCTGCAAAGGCGGTAACTCTAAAAAACACTCGTAAGTCACATTTTTCAGTGCTGTTTTAACTTTGAATGTTCACTAAACAAACTGTTGTAAGTTGAACATTATCTATTATAGGAAGGGTAGACTAAAAAAGTTGGAGGTAAATGGAAGTAATGAGATCTTTAATACAGGTAAAGGTAAAGGTTCCCCCGCACATGCATGCTAGTCGTTTCCGACTCTAGGGGCCGGTGCTCATCTCCGTTTCAAAGCCAAAGAGCCAGCGTTTGTCCGAGGATGTCTTCCGTGGTCATGTGGCCGGCATGACTAGACGCCAAAGGCGCACGGAACGCTGTTACCTTCCCACCATAGTGGTCCCTATTTTTCTCCTTGCATTTTTACGTGCTTTCGAACTGCTAGGTTGGCAGAAGCTGGGATGAGTAACAGGTGCTCACTCTGTTACACGGCACTCGGGATTCGACCCACCAAAGTGCCAACCTTCTGATCGACAAGCTCAGCGTCCTAACCCACTGAGCCACCGCATCCCTTGAGATCTTTAATAGGTTGAGGTAATAAGACCTTTAAATGGAGGTAATGATATCTTTGATAAGTTGAGAAACCAGGTATCATTATCAAAAGGGAAGTTTTCTTCCAGTTTAAAGTAGAAGGAATATATTCAGCAATATATCTATTCAAGAAGATACAGTTGCTCAATCAAGACATAAGCAGAACAGGATAATGTTTTAGATTTATATTTTTCTTTTTATTCAGGCAATATACATAGCACTCTGACTTCCAACTTTTCCTTACCTTTCAGCCAAATTACCCTAAGAAAGAATGACTGGCTCAAATCACCCAAAAAGATTCATGGGAACTTGGATCTTCTTAATCCAAATTCAAAATCATTACCTTATTATATCATTATTTTCTGTTATAGTCCAGAAAGACACAGTGGCCAGCCTGAATGGGGAGTGATTGGTTTTCAGAAAACTGAAGTTTCTTATGGCAACACAATTTACATGGCAAACCAGCCAACTGTTGTGTATAAGAGCATATTTCTGCATTATTTGCCAAGTGGCTTTCCACAGGACTGGGAATCATTTAAGAAAGTGAAATTTCCAATGGAGTCACAGGCAGTTTTACCATTAAGGAAAAGATTGAATGTCCAACTAAGGCAGAGTTAAGAAAAATAATTGCAATATAGGCAAAATCCCATCCTGAATTGGGAATCTTTATACTGCATTAAATAAATGCAACAGCCTTCTGTTGCCTGCTTGCAACTACTTCGTTATCTGGAGTCCTCTGATATGTATGGTCCTAAGGAAGAAAATGCCCCTTCCTGGATTACTGCCTTGTCGTGGCGAAGGGGCTTGCGTAATTCAATGAAGCTATGAGCTATGCCATGCAGGGCCACCCAAGACGGACAGGTCATAGCAGAGAGTTCTGACAAAATGTGATCCACTGGAGAAGGTAATGGCAAACCACTCCAGTATCTTTGCCATGAAAACCCTATGGACAGTACCAAAAGGCAAAATGATATGACGCTGGAAGATGAGCCCCTCAGGTCGGAAGGCGTCCAATATGCTACTGGGGAAGAGCAGAGGGCTAGTACTAGTAGCGCCAGAAAGAATGAAGCGACTGGGCCAAAGCCGAAAGGACGCTCAGCTGTGGATGTGTCTGGTGGTGAAAGGAAAGTCCGATGCTGTAAAGATTTTTTTCTCCATAGCAACCTGGAATGTAAGATCCATGAATCAAGGAAAGCTGGATGTGGTCAAACAAGAGATGACAAGACTGAACATCGATATCTTAGGTATCAGTGAACTAAAATGGACAGGAATGGGTGAATTTGATTCAGATGACCATCAGGTATACTACTGCGGGCAAGAATCCCTCAGAAGAAATGGAGTAGCCTTCATAGTCAATAAAAGAGTAGGAAAAGCAATACTGGGATACAATCCTCAAAATGACAGAATGATCTCAGTTCGAATCCAAGGCAAACCATTCAATATCACAGTAGTCCAAGTCTATGCCCCAACCACCGGTGCTGAAGAGAATGAAATTGACTGGTTCTATGAACGCCTACAGCACCTTATAGAACTAACACCAAAAAATGATGTCCTTATCATCATGGGGGATTGGAATGCTAAAGTAGGAAGCCAAAAGATAACCGGAATAACAGGCAAGTTTGGCCTTGGAGTACAAAATGAAGCAGGGCATAGGCTGATAGAATTTTGTCAAGAGAATACGTTGGTGATAGCAAACACTCTTTTCCAACAACCCAAGAGACGGCTCTACACATGGACATCACCAGACGGTCAACACAGATATCAGATTGACTATATGCTCTGCAGCCAAAGATGGAGAAGCTCTATACAGTCAGTAAAAACAAGACCAGGAGCTGACTGTGGCTCAGACCACGAGCTTCTCGTTGCAAAGTTTAGGCTTAAACTGAAGAAAGTAAGGAAAAGCACTAGGCCACTCAGGTATGAATTAAATCATATCCCTGTTGAATATACAGTAAAGGTGACAAATAGATTTAAGGAATTAGATCTGATAGACAGAGTGCCTGAAGAACTATGGACAGAGGTTCGCAACATTGTACAACAGGTAGCAACCAAAACCATCCCAAAGAAAAAGAAATGCAAGAAAGCAAAATGGCTGTCTGAAGAAGCTTTGCAAATAGCTGAGGAAAGGAGGGAAGTGAAAGGCAAGGGAGAAAAAGAAAGATATGCCCAATTGAATGCAGAATTCCAGAGAATAGCTAGAAGAGATAAGAATGCCTTCTTAAATGAACAGTGCAAAGAAATAGAAGAAAACAATAGAATAGGGAGGACCAGATATCTTTTCAAGAAAATTGGAAAGATGAAGGGAACGTTTCATGCAAAAATGGGCATGATAAAGGACCAAAATGGCAGGGACCTCACAGAGGCAGAAGAGATTAAGAAGAGGTGGCAAAACTACACAGAAGAACTATACAAGAATGAGCTTAATGTCCCTGATAATCACAATGAGGTGGTCACTGACCTCGAGCCAGACATCCTAGAATGTGAAGTGAAGTGGGCCTTAGAAAAGCTGAGCAACAACAAAGCTAGTGGAGGTGACAGTATTCCAGCTGAGCTATTCAAAATCTTAAAAGATGATGCAGTAAAAGTGCTACACTCAATTGGCCAGCAAATTTGGAAAACTCAACAGTGGCCACAGGATTGGAAAAGATCAGTTTATGTTCCAATTCCAAAGAAAGGCAGTGCCAAAGAATGTTCCAACTATCGCACCATTGCACTCATTTCTCATGCTAGTAAGGTTATGCTTAAAATCCTACAAGTTAGACTCCAGCAGTATGTGGATCGAGAACTACCAGAAGTACAGGCAGGATTTCGAAGAGGCAGAGGAACTAGAGATCAAATTGCCAACATACGCTGGATCATGGAGAAAGCTAGAGAGTTCCAGAAAAACATCTACTTCTGCTTCATTGACTATGCTAAAGCCTTTGATTGTGTGGATCATAACAAACTGTGGCAAGTTCTTAAAGAGATGGGCGTACCAAACCATCTTACTTGTCTCTTGAGAAACCTATATGTGGGCCAAGAAGCAACAGTGAGAACTGGACACGGAACCACTGATTGGTTCAAAATTGGGAAAGGAGTCCGGCAAGGGTGTATACTGTCGCCCTGCCTATTTAACTTATATGCAGAGCACATCATGAGAAAGGCAGGGCTAGATGAATCAAAAGTTGGAATTAAGATTGCCGGAAGAAATATCAACAACCTAAGATATGCAGATGATACCACTCTAATGGCAGAAAGTGAAGAAGATTTAAAGAGCGGGTGAAGAAGAAGAGTGCAAAACGTGGGTTGAAACTTAACATTAAGAAAACCAAGATCATGGCATCCGGCCCTCTCAATTCCTGGCAAATAGATGGGGAAGAAATGGAGGTAGTGACAGATTTTATTTTCCTGGACTCCAAGATCACTGCAGATGGGGACTGTAGCCAAGAAATTAAAAGACGCTGGCTCCTCAGAAGGAAAGCCATGGCAAATCTAGACAGTACACTAAAAAGCAGAGATATCACCCTGTCAACAAAAGTGTGTATAGTCAAGGCTATGGTCTTCCCAGTTGCAATGTATGGCAGTGAAAGTTGGACCATAAAAAAGGCTGAGCACCAAAGAATTGAGGCCTTTGAACTATGGTGCTGGAGAAGACTCCTGCGAGTCCCTTGGACTGCAAGGCGATCAAACCAGTCAGTCCTAGAGGAGATCAACCCTGACTGCTCTTTAGAAGGCCAGATCCTGAAGCTAAAACTCAAATACTTTGGCCACCTAATGAGAAGGAAGGACTCACTGGAGAAGAGCCTAATGCTGGGAAAGATTGAGGGCAATAGAAGAAAGGGATGACAGAGAATGAGGTGGCTGGATGGAGTCACTGAAGCAGTAGGTGTGAGCTTAAATGGACTCCAGAAGATGGTAGAGGACAGGAAGGCCTGGAGGAACATTGTCCATAGGGTCGCGATGGGTCAGACACGACTTCGCAGGACAAGAACAACAAAGGTAGGAAATGAGTATGGTGTTCCCAGTTCTCAACCAGCAGTGCTTGGCAGCCATTCAAAATCCCCCTGTTTCAATGCTATTGGTATTTAAGAAATGAAACTTCAATTGAAAATATACTGGGTGTGATCCACTATTTTGCATCAAGAGAAGAATTAATGACATATGAGAGACAATCACAGGCTGTTCTTTAATTAAGTTAGTTTTTAGCTTTTGTGCTTGCTGTGCACTCTGGAAACAGTGGCCAAATACAGGCTCATTAGAAGCTTGTTCACATCTGAATAGAAGTTTAGTAGTAAACCATAGCTGGATTCTTTACACATAGCTACTTTTTGTACAGTGTACGCGCTCATATCCATAGTGCAAAATGGTTTGAAACTTCCAAAACAGACATAATAATTCATAACACAGGATTTGTAATGAGCTATTGCATGATTCAGATTGCCAAATACATTAGCTTTCAAACTCTTTGTCTCCAAAACAAATGCCAGAAAGAATATTACAACAAGATGCAATAGTATACAGCACTTCCAACAGGTTTTCATAGCCTAGAACTTATCCCCCATTCGATGAGCTGAGTTAAATACTCAACAACCTTTCAGAAACAAGGTTGGAACACATAGAGGGAATAAAGAAGATTTTCAAGTCCCATTTCTATATCAGAAATTTATGTAAGTGCTAGTATTGTGTGATATAATACCATGTCTCTCACATTCAGAATAATTGGATGGTTAGTACTTAGAAACATGAAAGGGCAGAAAGGATATTGAGTTAGACAAAGAAGCTCAGAAAGGCCACCCTTTGTGAACATATACTCAAATTCTCCATGAAACATCACATGGAGAAGAACATGAAATAATAAAACCAAATAACCAGGGAATTAATTAAAAAGAAGATTGCATCACTTAAGCTTGGATGAAAAGAAACAGGGTCTCATGTACAGGTGGACATTGTCCTCAATTCAGTTTTGATTCTAGATGCTTCAAATCATTTCTAAAGTAGAAGCATGTTAGAAATAGACAGTGTAACTTTATTATTTGTTATCTGCAACCATTAAAGAAAACATTTTATACCTTCATAGAAAATTGAAGAGGATGTAAGATTGAGTAGATGTTCCTCAAACACCCAAAAGGAAAATAAAATTAAGGACACTGTTCATTATATTCAGCTACTAGTAATAAAGGCATTTTGTTACATTTCCAAATAAATGTTTAGCAGGTTATGGAACCCTTGTGAAATACAAGACAGCTCACAATACTTGGAAATGAACTAGAGCAGCAGTAAAACATCTTTGTAGAAGTTCTTTTTCCTAGCTAGCATGATCAATGGCTGCAATCCAACAGTTTTTGAAGAGTTAACAGTTACTTTATTCCTGAACTATTAATTCAAATATCTGAAAACTTAAGCATCTATGAAGCAACTTAAAGCCTAATAAAATACTACAAAAGTCTATTCATCAAACTTAGTTTTATTTCAGAGTACTACAAGTGTCTTCTATTTCCTAGTTTTCTGGAGACAAACATAGTTTGCTCTAATCCATTTTCTCTCAAATGTGGTAAAGTGGAAAGGGAAAGTAAAAAATAATTACTACAATTTTGGGCGGTTGTTTCCCTGAAAATTAATATGAATTTGACTTGAACTGATTAAAGATAATTTCAAAACAAAATTTCCACACATATTCACCTTTAAGCTTGAACCTATCTAAAATCAATCAGCTGCTGATACATCATATCGACATAAATATCTGATTAACAGTCTAGAAATTTAGGTGCCATTTAACTAGTCAATATTGCCTACTGGACGTTATGATCCTAGACCTTGGGCCCTGCAGTTTTGACTCCCTTATGCATTGGATAGGGTAGGCTGCCCTAGAGATGTTCATAGACATGTTAGAGTTGACATATGTTCACGTTCGGACATTATGTGCATGAATGTTGTACTTATAAAGCATCAACAACTGGATTTGCACTCTTCAATGCTATCAATGGTTTTCAGTCAATTCCAATGTTAATATTTATTATTTTAATGTTTTATCTTGCTGGTTTTAGTTGGTTGTAAGTCATCTACAACCTAGAGTCATCTCTTAGCAAGATTGGCAGCATAAACAAACAAACAAACAAATAAGTTGCAAACAAGATTTAAACCTCCTTAGTTTTTACTAATTCTAGCAGGCTGAATTACTTCCTTGCAAAATCCACTCATTAAGAACATCTTCCAAATTCTTGATAATCTAAGTCAGGGATTTTCAACTTTAAGACTTGTGGACCTCAACTCCCAGAATTTGAGGAGTTGAAGTCCACAAGTCTTAAAATTGCGACGTTTGAAGACCCTTGATCTAGGTACTCCTGAAAAGGATCAGTGCTACCTATGAATCTTTATCAAAGACTCTGTAGCTTCCTCTGACACAAATTGCCTAAAATCAGCAGCAAGGTTCCCTGCTATTCTATAGTGCAAACTGCACAAAAGCAGGTAGTCCTTGATTTTACAACCATTTGTTTAGCAGCCTTTTCAAGTTACAACAGCACTAAAAATAATGACTTATGACTGGTCCTTACATTTGCAACAGTCGCTGTGTCCCTATGTCACATGCTCAAAATTTGGGAGCTTATGACCCTCCCATCTGGCTTCCCACAAGCAAAGTCAATGGGGGGAGCTGGATTCATTTAATGACCATGTGATCCACTTAATGACCGTGGCAAAAAGAGATTATAAAATCAGGCATGACTCACTTAGCAACCATCCTGCTTAGTAATAGAAGTTTGGGTCTCAACTGAGGACTACCTGTATTGCATTAGAAGCCCCAATATAGGCTTAGCATAATTTTTAAGGAAGAGACACTCCCTCCAAACTCAAGAAAGTTCATAATACCTTAGATGTTTTCACCCACTTTGTAATTACATTTTACAATCTTGCTGTCATTCCCACTAAAGGTGCAGAAATGTATCTCAGAGACAGTTCAAAGCTGATCACCCTGCAAATATTTTTTAATATACCATTCATTCAACCTGTATTTTGCAGATGACAACAGGACTTGTGTTACGATGTTCAGTGTTCAGAGTCAGCCCAAGAAATGTTCCTGCCTGAACTGGAACACCTCCACCCTACATTCCTTACTAGGTTGAGAGCTGAATGCAATGAAATTTCATTTCAAGGTATGCCGATTAGTGCACATACAAAGTGACAATAAAGTTATTCTATTCTATTCTATTCTATTCTATTCTATTCTATTCTATTCTATTCTATTCTATTCTATTCTATTCTATTCTATTCTATTCTATTCTATTCTATTCTATTCTATTCTATTCAAGATTGTAGGCAAAATAAGATTGTTGGTAAGAGGCAGGAAGAAGGGAATGTATCTGGAGAGCAAATTGGGAGGAAGAAAAAGAGAAAGCAAATGTAAAGAATGAAAATTTTAAAAAAATGAAAACAAGAACCCATGAGTGGATGGGTGTTTGTCTGTGTATTTGTGTTGGAAGCATCAGAATTAAAATAAGGTATACTATATGACATAAAATTTACGATATTAAAATATGTACAAATTAAGCAGATTTTTGCCCAGAAACTAGCAACATTCATTGCATTCTGTCATGTTGCCATGAGGTCCTCAAGTGAACACTGATCCGGGCACAAAAAACAGGTTACATATGTGTTGTCTGCATGTCATGACAATTGCAAAGAGCAGAAGCAACTGGACAGCCCCAATTTGTTCAGAGTATTTCTGGATCTTGTTTTACCAGTGCGCAGTTTATTCAATGACTTCCATACTTCCCAGCTTTTGTCAAATCCTGGTTCCAGCTCCTCCATTGGGTTCATCCAGTGGATGGACTGGTTGTGAGGATCCTTTGCATACCATGCTTTTTTTGATACATGGCTAAATTGGACCTATTATCACACATCTCTTTGCCATTAATGGAAGGGAAAATTGATTGCTATTTTAAAACAAGACTGCTGAAATTCCTGCCTGCTAGTTTTGGAATACAAATATAACCCCCACATATATTTTGGAGCAGAAGGAAAGGTATTTTTCTTGGGCAGCAACAACCAGCCCCCAACAAGAAATAATGATGTGTGATTTTCATTTACAGCGTGGCCAACCATGGAGAGATCAAATAATCTGTAGCAGCACCAATGACATGCAAAAATGCATCTCTTTCCCATCTTCTATACAAAGAACATTGAGTCTCGCCACAATGGAAGAATATTTTTATTTTAGGCCTGCATTTATCCTTTTTCAATGGCTTTTAAAATAATGATAAGAAAGAAAAGGAAAAAAAGCAGAACACAAAAAACATATTGTGATAGAAATATAGAAATTAGTAGTCAAAGAAAAGGAAAAAATAACACATAGAAAATGCTTTTTTGAAAAGGTGAAAAAAATACAAAAAAATAAAAGGAAAAATATAGTATGATCTATCATTTTATCAGTAAACAGTAAATAGTTACAATTCTGCAATTCTACATATATAATTATATGTGTGTGTGTGTTTGTGTGGCATAGGTTGGAAAGATGTGGAAGAGGCCTTCATCCTGACAATAACTAAAAATGATGATGATGATGATATATGATATATATAAATGTAACTATTTACTGTTACATATAGGTGTACATGTACACACGCGCGCACGCAGGCGCACACACACACACACACACACACACACACAGAGAGAGAGGGAATGACACACATTCCTAATAGACTTCTATATTCTTAACACCAGGGACGTAAATTCTTGCCTGATCTTCTGAACAGTCTAAATCAGGGGTCTTCAAACTTGGCCCTTTTGTGATTTGTGGACTTCAACTGCCAGAATTCATCAGCCAGCATGTCTGGCTTTCAGACAATTGCCACTTCAAACTCTCTTTTGGAACCATCTTTCTCCACCTGCATCTTATTCCCTTTCATAGTGCACAACAGTCATCTGATACTAAATGGTAATAAAAGGGGATAACTTAATCCTGACAAAATGCTGGAGATAACATTTATTATGACTATATTTTTCCCTGCCTTCTGTGAATGAAAAGACCGCTTCAGGAGAAATGATATTAATATGCAACATCCTTTTCTATTACTGAAGAGTAGAAGCCCTGAGGTGGATTTCCCTGTTGTTATTTTTTCTTATCACAGTGCTAATTTAATCTCTCCTAAAATCTGTCAATCATTTTAGAATTCTCTGACTAACTCAGAGAAGGGATTCAATGTTTTTTCTTCAAATAAGAGAGGGGCAATGAATAAAAATCCAAAGAAAAGGGTTATATTATTTGTGGCACCAAAGTTCCCTCTCCAGAAGCGTTGAGCATGATTCTAAAATTATTAGATACATGGGGAATCATGGCATTGTAACTAAATTTAAATTTTGGACTCAGACCTACTCATTTTTCTGAAGGATAGTCCCTGGTCAAGTATAGCTTTCAGCCTCCTCCCCGCCCCCATGCATCTCTGCTTCAGAACAAGAGTGAGAGACCAAGGATAATTCATGTGAATCGTTTATTTAAAATAGGAAGGGCTTAATCCACTGGTCAAATGAGCTTGAGCTTTCTTTCTTTCTAATATTGTTCCTTCTGAGGAGAATATCTATAGCTCAGGGTTGCACTTTGGTGCTCTCTGAGCTTGGTTGTTTTCTTGCAGATGTTTCATTACCAATCTAGCTAACATCATCAGTTGCAGCAGGCATCACCCATTATGTAGGATAAACAGGCAGAAGACTAGCCATGAACACCAATTAGTAGTCCGAAGACACGATGAAAACTCCTTCATTTTGCAACACATGGAGAGACTTAACCATAGTTTCAACTGAGAAACTAAGCATTCTAAACCAAGCCAAGTCCACAAACACTACAGAATTCCTGGAAGCCTGACACTCAGACTAATTAGACATCAACAGACACAAAGAGATAAACAATATCTACGTACCATTTAAAAGTGACAACCAACAAGCCAAAAAAAGGAACAAAAAGACCAAAACATATCCCCACCAGTAATCAGCACCCAGATGAGCAAAGATTAATATTAGACTAACAATCAAGAAGCAAACAACACCCCAATCAAGGAACTGCCAAACAAACTAACAGTAAATAGCCCAACCAAAGAACCAGCAAGACCATCTCACCAACACTGAGAGGGCAAGCCACTAGAACAGGGAGGGGTCTTCAAACTTGGCCCTTTTATGACTTGTGGACTTCAACTCCCAGAATTCCTCAGTCAGCGTGCCTGGCTGAGGAATTCTGGGAGTTGAAGTCCACAAGTCATAAGAGGGCCACGTTTGCAGACCCCTGCACTAGAATATAAAATGAAAGCAAAGCCAACTTGCTACTACCACTAATGATGTTACCTAGTTTGCTAATGAAACATCTCCAAGAAAACAAGAAGCAACGGATGGAAACTAGTCAAGGAGAGAAGCAACCTAGAACTAAGGAGAAACTTCCTGACAGTTAGAACAATTAACCAGTGGAACAACCTGCCTCCAGAAGTGGTGAATGCTCAAACACTGGAACTTTTTAAGAAGAGACTGGACAGCCATTTGCCTGAAATGGTATAGGGTTTCCTGCCTGAGCAGGGGGTTGGACTAGATGACCTCCAAGGTCCCTTCCAACTTATTATTATTATTATTATTATTATTATTATTATTATTATTATTATTATTATTATTGTTGTTGTTGTTGTTGTTGTTGTTGTTGTTATTTATTTATTTATTTATTTATTTATTTATTTATTATTAATTTAATTTGTATGCCGCCCTTCTCCCGAAGGACTCAGGGCGGTGAACAGGGCAATACATATTAAAAAACGAGATACAAAAATTAAAAGTGATTAAACAACAATGCCCATGAATAAGTTAGTACACATTAAAAAGTTAAAACAGATTTATAAAACCCAACCCGATCCCATCAGGCCAGGCCAGCTTGTACAAAAAGGTAGGTTTTGAGATCGCGCCGGAAGGAGCGGAGGTCAGGCGCCATCCGGAGCTTTACCGGAAGATGGTTCCATAAATCCGGGGTGCCCACAGAGAAGGCCCTCCCCCTGGGGGCCACCAGTCGACATTCTTTGACCAGTGGCACCCTGAGGAGGCCCTCTCTGTGGGAGCGTACTGGGTGGAGGGAAGTTGTTGTTGTTGTTGTTGTTGTTGTTGTTGTTGTTGTTATTATTATTATTATTATTATTATTATTATTATTATTATTATTATTATTATTATAACAACCCAGGTCAGAGAGTACCAAGGACTCTTCATTCTTCCTCTTCTTTTGCTTCATTTGCCTGCTCCAAATTTAACACATTGTCAATGAACTATGCCAGATGAGATGAAGAGTCATTCATGCTTTAGTTATTATTTAATGTTTAAGGTATTATCCAACCAAATTGGCAAGGGCCAAATTGTCAAGCAAACCGAAGGCACCAGAGGGAGCCAGGCTTCACCCCTGAAGTGTGTTTTCTCCAGTAAAGTCTATTTAAAGTTTTTAAACATTGTAAGCATTTTTAAACTGACTTGAGTAAGTTTCTGTTTGAAGGGGTCCAGAAAGGGGTAACTGCCGTGGTGAAGAAAAATAAGTCCCATAAAACTGCTTACAATCTTGACTAGCTGGATTTCAAACTAAACTTACAGTGTGATGATTAATATGAGCACAAATGTTCTCAAATATATGTCAATACATGGTATACATGCCAATACAATGTATGAACTTTATGGATGAGAGGTACCATTTTAAATAAAACTGGCAAACCTAAAGGAATTTTCAAAGTTGACTTCACCTGTCTGGTCCTTCTGCCTTCTCCAGAAATAATCTTGACTTTGCCAAGCCATGTTTGAAAAAAAAACAAACCTCAATCTATGGCTCACATAGGTTGGGTTTTAAGCCAGCTACATGGTATACAATCCCAGTTGGCAGTAACCAGCCACATCTTGGCCTCAATTCCTGGTGCTGTCAATTAGCCATTGAGGACTTCTGATGTGGTTCCAAACATGACAAAGTGGAAGTGAAAGCAATATTATCTTATGTGAAAAACATTAAAAAAAAAAGAAAATTGAAAATTAAATGTTCAAAGCTGAGTAAGACATTGCAGATACTCTCTCATTACTTCCCTACTGGATTCCATCTCGGGTTTTTTTTCATATTCACAGTGTTATCAGCCATAAAAAGAGCTCCTTCTCCAGTATGTGGAAATGACCTAAATCAAGCTCTCTTGTCTTGTTTGCTGAACATTAAACTTGACCTTGCACTTGGAGAATGCCTGTCATCTTCAACTGTTTTTATGCACAGAGTAAAAAACCATGTGGGAAAATAGACTACAAGATAAACATTCGACAAGGACAAGTGACTGGAATGAGAAAAAGGAACAGGTTCTCTACAGGGGACAATCGACTCTGTTTGTGACCTTCGGCAAACTGAACACACTGCTCTTAGCTCTGCGTGCACACAGATTTTGCTCCCTTGATCATAGCATATTGTGGGAGGAGGTTATTATTATTTTTAAAATCTGGTCTAGGAAGCAACTTATCAAAAGGAAAAGGCTTGAGTCTTATTCTGATGCTTCTGAGAGAAAACAAGTCCTTAGTCACTTGCATCTCATTATGCTGTAATTCTTTGCAAGTTTATCCAGAAGAAAGATCCAACTGGTTTTGAATCTACCAAGCCTTAGCTATGGTATTTGGGACGGGGTTAAGTGAAAGGCTATCTTCCATCCAAAGAACTTAAGAGTCTAGGGGTCCTTGGGGTGCTCTGTGCTTAGTTGTTTTCTTGCAGATGTTTCAATATCCAAACTAGGTAACGTCGTCAGCGCTGATGATGTTACCTAGTTTGGTAATGAAACGTCTGCAAAAAACACACACACAACCAAGCACCCCAAGGATCCCTCGTTCCAACCCTGGCCTACAAATATTCTGCTTTATTGGAACTTAAGATTCCTTCCGAAATGAATCAAATCACTCCGTGTACATGCACTCTGATAGTTTTTCCAGAAAGATTGATCAAACACTTTCCTTTTGGCCTTTTAAGTGCCTAATAAAATGTTTTTCTTTGCTTCAGTCTGCTGCTATGTGTCTTCCAGATGTGGTTGAACATCATCCCAGCAGTTATCATATCCTGCCCCACAGTGAAAGATGCGGTAGTTTAGCAACATCTGGAAAGCCATAAGAGACCCTTCCTTAACCTACGTCTTTAGGATAATTTGTTTATCATGGTTCTTCACTTTTGCTCTGGGATTGAACAGTTTTATTCTCCTGTTGCTGTTGTTGAAGGAAAAGCCTTCATCATGGTTCAGTCCAAGCCGGAAATAAACAATATGGTGATTGCTTTAGAAAGAAGGTTGCAGTTTATTGAAGAGGAGAGCCAGACAGAAAGATGGCTCTGGAAGAAAAGAGAGCGAGCACATGTAGGGAGTGGGTTTTTATACCTTCTTGAGCCTTTTGTTTGGAGTTGTTCCTGTGGCATGAACTTTGACCTGAGTCTGAGTATGCCTTTCTGGTATTCTGATGGTGGTGGGTTAATCCTATTATGTCCCAAGGGTTATATCCTGCTTCCCTGGGGCTGGGGCTGATGACTCTTAGATTTTTGGTGTTGATTCTAGGGATCTTTCTTCCTAATCCCAGTTTCCTGATTCCAGTCTTTCCGACAACATTATCACAACTGCAATTCTGCAGACTTGGTTTCTATATTGGACAGAGAGACTTGGGGGCGGGGTTGGTTCCTGCTTTTAAAATCCTTTAGGGAAATATATTCTGCCGTTGTAATATTTCCTTCTCTGGGAGGCTGACTTCCCACACTGCCAAGGCAGAAGTAAACAAATTTTTGTTTATATAAAATACAGGTAGCCCTCGACTTAGCCCAAGGGTAGGCAACCTGGCCTCTTTTAGGACTCGCGGACTTCAACTCCCAGAATTCCTCAGCCAGCATGGGGGAATTATGGCCCCTTCATCACTCGTGGACTTCAACTCCCAGAATTCCTAATCCCAGTTTCCTGATTCCAGTCTTTTTGACAAGATTATCACATCTGCAATTCTGCAGGGTTGGTTTCCGCTTGGGACAGAGAGACATGGGGGCAGGGTTGGTTTCTGCTTTCAAAATCCTTTAAGGGAAATATATTCTGCCCTTTTAGTATTTCCTTCTCTGTGGGACTGACTTCCCACACTGTTTTGGTCCTGGCTTTTAAAAGTGATGGTTCTGAGCCTTATTTTATATTTAAGTCTCTATGCTTGCTACTTTGATTGTGCTCAGAGGTGATTTTCCAACAGCTGGCTAGAAACTAAAGGTGATTTTTTCCTGGCTGGAGCCAACATTCTCAGCCTGTACAGGTAGTTCTCAACTTACCACCACAATTAAGCCCATAATTTAGGCTATTACGTAAGACATTTGTTAAGTGAGTTTTGCTGAATATACGGCCTATCTTGCCACAGTTGTTAAGTGAATCACTGCAGTTTGATAAATTAGTAATCTGGTTGTTAAATGAATCCGGCCTTCCCATTGACTTTGCTTGTCAGAAGGTTGCAAAAGGTGATCACATGACCTTGGGACACTGCAACCATAAATATGACCCAGTGCCATATATATTTGAAGATAAATATTTCTCCCACCTGAAAAAAAGGTCTTTCCTTTTTTTCAAATTCTGAAAACATTGCAGTGTTTAATACAGAAGAGTTGTTCAAAACTCAGAGTGCCTAAGTGAGGGAGACATGCTTCTGAATAAACAGAGATAAAATTATACAACTAGAGTCGCATTTTTCAAAGAAACAATAATCCAACCTAGGGAAGAAAGTTAAGATCAGGATGTGGGGACTAAAACACTTTTTTCTTAGCAAAAATGACTTCTGAATCTCTTGTCTTCTGAAAAAAAAATACAGATATTTTATGAATGGTTACTTTCCCCCCCCCTCAATTTCTACTTTTTAAGGGTCAGTTTTTAAAATGGGAGGAAAAAATTCTTCTCTGTGAGCCTTCATGTCCCTTGACTCCTGTCTCCATAGCTACAATTTTTATTAATGCAGATTTTAATTAGAGTACTCCCATATCATATCTAATTGAATCCTTAGGCTGCAATACAGTACTCTATACATTTACCTAACTGTAAGCCTTGTCTTAGGGACGTGGTGGCTCAGTGGGTTAGGATTGCTGAGCTTGTCGATCAGAAGGTCGGCAGTTTGGCAGGTCGAATCCCGAGTGCTGCATAACAGAGTGAGCGCCTGTTACTTGTCCCAGCTTCTGCCAACCTAGTAGTTCAAAAGCACGTAAAAATGCAAGTAGAAAAATAGGGACCACTAAGGTGAGAAGGTAACAGCGTTCTGTGCGCCTTTGGCGTCTAGTCATCCAGTCACATGACCACGGAGACGTCCTCAGATAAGCGCTGGCTCTTCGGCTTTGAAACGGAGATGAGCACCGGCCCCTAGAGTTGGAAACGACTAGCACGCATGTGTGCGGGAACCTTTACCTTTACCTTTTAAGCCTTGTCTTAGACAAAGCTTTTTTCTTTTCTTTTTTTACCCCAAACTACCCTGCCAAAAGGCTTTTTTTCATGTACCCATGAGTAACCAGAGTTATGCGGATTTTCCCCAAGTCTCTGGCTTCATTTTGATTCATGTAATTTATGTAATTATAACATTAATTTCTATTTAACAGATCCATTAGAAGTTTTAAATTATTTTAATTAAAATTCAGCTGAACTCAGGCAGTTGTTCTCCATTAACTATTAACAGATGTCTTCAATGGACTTTTCTGCTAATGAATTTTCTCCACAAATTAGATTAGATGGAAAGTATGTATTTTGCCAAAATAAGGGTCCTGTAAAACCTGCTTTGTCCATAAAAGACAAGTTTCTCACCCAAGGACATCTGGCAAAGTGCAGCTTAATTAAACCATAGATAATGCACTTTTATTTGCATTATTTGCATTTGCAATTCTTCATATCAGTGGAAGATGCGCAAATACTGTTTAAGGGCCATAAAGATCACACTGATTGGGAACAGAATGTCCCATCAAATTATTGCCACAGAATGCATGGACATCTGAATTTTAAGTCTGTGTTGTTCTTCCTGTTCCTGAAACTGGATTGTGAAATCTAGAGTGCGTCAGAGTAATCTGTTTTCTGTGTTTCTATGTTTTTCAAGAAACTGAACAGACTTTTAAACTGTATGAAGGGAAGGCATATAGAAACGAGCAGTTTACCAGAAGGGTTTTTTTTTTTAAAGGTTGGGATGGTCAACATTTTTTGGGGGGTGACCCTTATACTTTGATTTCTCTTGAAGACTTCACATATCCTTCAGACCACAAAATGACAGCTGAGGGTCATGCATGACCTGACAACTGTGAGTGTCTACTGTATATTACTTCAGGGGCAAAGAAACACTGAAAAGACCATAAGGCTGGGAGGTCACTTGTAGAAATGACAGCTGCTCTTGTAGGGAGAAACCTCCAGGTTTTGTCAGGTTTATGATACCATGGTAGCATGGAAATTTTTTAAACAAGGAATGCTCATCTTACAGCTGCTCCTAAAATTGTAGGGAATGAGGTATATTCTTGAAAATATTCTGCAATGCATTTATGTTTCTCTGTTTGGTTATGCATGTGATTTTATAAATATATTGCAGAATGTTTTCAAGAATGTATCTCATGTCAAAAGAGTCAAAAGTATTTCAGACAGAATAGAACAACAGAGTTGGAAGGGACTTTGGAGGTCTTTCTGTCCAACCCCCTGCTCAGGCAGGAAACCCTATACCATTTTAGACAAGTGGTTGTCCAATCTCTTCTTTAAAACCTCCAGTGATTAATTGTTCTTGCTGTCAGGAAATTCCTCCTTAGTTCTAGGTTGGTTCTCTCCTTGATTAGTTTCTATCCATTGCTTCTTGTCCTGCCTTCAGGTGCTTTGGAGAATAGCTTGGCTCCCTCTTCTTTGTGGCAGCCCCTTAAATATTGGAACACTGCTATTATGGCACCCCCTAGTCCTTCTCTTCAGTGAAATAGACATGCCCAACTCGAGCAACCATTCTTTATACATTTTAGCCTCCAGTCCTCTAATCATCTTTGCTGTTCTTCTCTGCATTGTTTCTAGAGTCTCAATATATTTTTTATATTGTGGCGACCAAAGCTTTGTTCCTTGTAGCTCTCAGCTAAAACTGAAACTGTCCATATCAGCATTCAGCCTGCAAGGAACTTTTGAAAGGACAGCAGGAATGAATGGTAGATAACCACGGGATGTCTGTCTATCTCCTCTCAGCCCTAAAGCAGACCAAATATGCTGGAAAAATCCCTAGTTCTGGTCCAAAACAAAGTAGCAAAAACTTTCTAGTCAGTGACAGTCAAACGATGATTGTATTATGAATCTGGGGCATACTAGATATTCACTGGTTATATGAACTTCAAAGCTCACGTATAATCAAAATAAAAGAGAGAGAGAGAGAGAGAGAGAGAGAGAGAGAGAGGGAGGGAGAGAGAGAGAGAGAGAGGGAGAGAGAGAGAGGAATAAAAGGACCAGGGCAACAATAAGGATCAATCCTTGCCCAGTGTAATGAAATAGAGCAAAATCTTGGAAAAATTCAAATGTTCAACTGTTGTAAAATTCAAATTCTTCTCAAGTTCAAATAATTCAAAAATGGTTTGTTGCCATGTTGCATTAACTTGTTCTTCTCTATTTGCGGTTTTCTTGCTGCTTTTCCCCATGCTTTCTCAAACAAGAAAGCAAAAACTATTTGCAACACGATCTGCTTCATTACGGTCTTTTTTTTTCTTTTTGTTCTCCAGTGTTCCTCGAGAATTTTTCAAGGGCAAGAAGGAAAAACTAGTTCCTCTGTAACCAATGTGTTTTATGTGAGATGTACAGATATTCTCTTGCATTTGATAAAGTATTATTATTATTATTATTATTATTATTATTATTATTATTATTATTATTATTATTATTATTATCCGTGGCTGTAGAGAAGGGGGAGGAAGGAGGAGAAGAATGTTTGGCAGAGGTCAGGTGTTCCAATTGTCCCAATATCTTGATGTACCTTCATGTTTCACAGTAAAGAATCCCATCCCAGATGGCAAGGTTCATTAAGAATATCAAAGATAGACAGCTCTCCTTGGATGATCATATAGGAGCTGTGACTAGGGGGGCCTTCGCTCAGGTTCGCCTGGTGCATCAGTTGCAGCCCTATCTAGACCGGGATGCCTTGCGCACAGTCACTCATGCACTCGTGACCTCCCGTTTGGACTACTGCAATGCTCTCTACATGGGGCTGCCCTTGAGGACTACTCGGAGGCTCCAGCTGGTGCAGAATGCAGCCGCGCAAGTGGTGGCCCACCACCACTTCCTGATACTCCCATGTAACACCTCTACTCCGTGAGCTGCATTGGCTTCCGGTTGTCCTCCGGGTAAGATTCAAGGTGCTGGTTACGACCTATAAAGCCCTAAATGGCATGGGTCCGGGTTACTTACGGGAGCATCTGCTGCCGGCATCAACTTCCCTTCGTCCAGTGCGCTCCCACAGAGAGGGCCTCTTTAGGGTGCCGTCGGTCAAAGAGTGTCAACTGGCGGCCCCCAGGGGGAGGGCGTTCTCTGTGGGCGCGCCAGACCTTTGGAACCGTTTACCGGTGGAGCTCCGGATGGCTCCCGACCTTCGCTCCTTCCGACGTGACCTAAAAACATATTTATTTGAACAAGCCGGCCTGGTCTGATGGGTTTAGGGGTATTTTAACATTTTGTATTAATCTATTGAATTGGGCTACTGTATTTAATATTTCTTTTAATTTTTATATATTGTATTTTATTGTATTGCCCTGTACACCGCCCTGAGTCCTTCGGGAGAAGGGCGGTATAAAAATTAAATTATTATTATTATTATTATTATTATTATTATTATTATTATTATTATTGTTGTTGTTGTTGTTGTTGTTATTGTTATTGTTATTGTTATTATTATTATTATTATCATAGCAGCGATAACCTGTAATGGATAATGTCTCCTAAGGGATAAGGGTGCAAAACAGATCCAGCAAAGCATTCAGATTAGTAAACAGTAACAATATATTAGAACAACACTAAGGGATGTTGGAGGTCTTCTAGCCCAACCCTTGCTCAGGCAGGAAACCCTATACCATTTCAGACAAATGATTGTCCAATCTCTTCTTAAAAACGTCCAGTGTTGGAGCACCCACAACTTCTGGAGGCAGGTTGTTCTACTGATTAGTTGTTCCACTTTGAGAGCGGGCAACTAAATCTCATTTTTGATGTGTGCCGTTGTGCCCACAGTAAAAAAAAAATCTTATCTTCTAATTGTCAGGAAATTTCTTCTAAGTTCTAGATTGGTTCTCTCTTTGTTTAATCCATTGCTTCTTGCCTGCCTTCAGGTGCTTAGCAAGACGTTTGTATATCTAATCCATCTTGGACCTTGCAACGGGATAAATACTATCATCAGGTGAGGTCTGGCATTCAGCTTTTCAGAATTAAAAAATGATTAGGGTCAATTAAGTAGCTTTTACTTTGTAAAAACTATTCGAGTAGCCTTCTTCTTCATTTATGTGAATGGTAGAAGGAGAGTGCCATTTTAAATTGGCTCCTCTTAAACAGTATTTGCTTTTGAAATGTGCAGGTGCTCTAAATGTTGTATAATCAGCTGGTATTCAAGGAGATGGTATTTAGAATGGAAGCACTGAAAACCGTCGGTTTCTATATCATTTATGAGTTTAAAAAAGATGGAGAAGGAAGAAGAGGAGCAACATGAGATAACAGCTAAAGATGCTTTGGTCACCTATAAAAATCATAAATTAGCCCAACTAATCTCACCATTTCCTTTATGATCACTATTTCAAAAAACATCATTTCATAAAGAATTGGACTAGGATAGATATCTACATGTGCCAAGTGAATGGCTACATTTTCTGCTCAGAAATAAATTAATGGCTGAGACTCACAGCAATATTTTTAATCTCAACCCGAGAAATGAGCAGATTCTAGGAGGAAGTACAATTTTAGATTCTGCATGGCTACAGGTTTTTTTATTTTGTTTTAAACTTTTAAAATACCGATCACACTTAAAATGTTTAACAGTGTTTTTCGACAAGTAGATCCATCAACGTACTGATCACTCTTAAGTATGATGGAGAAAAAGAAGTCAACACTAATGATGTCAAATACATCATCATCACCATCATCACCACCAATACCTCCATCTCTTTCAGACATTGGCCAAGAAAATTCATATTTATTATTAAAATGAATGAAAAATTAAAAATCCCAATACCACTATACTAATCTTCATCCTTTGAGAATTAAAGAGGTCTCAAAGGGATCACGCATAGCCTCCGTTCTTGTGGTGGAATTGCCAGATACACTGGAGAGACGTGTTAAGAGGAGGCTGAACTTGGAGTCCTCGTACTGCAGAAAGTGGCATAGATCTTTCCTCCCCCAGAATCCCTGAAGCCTTATCTGTCCATTCCCAAGAGCAGTGATGGCGAAACGTTTAGAGACCGAGTGCCCAAACCACAACCCCAAACCCACTTATTTATCGCAAAGTGCCAGGGTCACATAAGCATTGTGGTGCCCTCACGGGGGGCATGGTGGCATGGACCACCAGGTGGTAATGGCTGCAGTTGTCATGGCAGGCTGGGTGGGCGTGGCCACCTCAATGTTGCTCATGGGGGGGACACCTGTGAGGGCCAGGCAGGTTTGGGAGAGATCCAGGGGATCTCTGGCGGGTAGGGTAGTGGGCAGGAGCCCCAGCATAGATTGGGGGGAGGCACGCAATCCTAGCTGGGACTAGGGGGCCATGGCACTGATGGGGGTCCGGCTTTCCCTGCTTGGGGTGGCCTTTGGCTTGCTGGGTCTGTGCGTGCTTTACCACCTCTACTCAAGCTTGCTAGCTGGCTGCTTTGCCTCCTTTATGCTGGGTGGGGCTGCCAGTCTGGGCGGCGGTGGCGGACTAATGGATCTGCGCAAGCTGCTGGCAGAGAGGGCTCTGAGTGCCGTCTCTGGCACGTGTGCCATAGGTTCGCCACCACTGCCCAAGAGTATACAGTCAATGTGGTGAGATTCTTGTATTATAGGTGACTGACAATAAAGCTTCTGCTTGAGATTATTCACAGGTGGTTCTGGTTGCTTGTGCCTGATGATTCTACATACAGGTGGTCCTCAATGTACAACCACAATTGAGCCCAAAATTTATGTTGGTAAGTGAGACAGTTGTTGAGTGAGCTTTGCCCCATTTTATGACCTTTCTTGCCATAATTGTTAAGTGAATCACTTCAGTTGTTAAGTTAGTAGCATGGTTGTTAAGGGACTCTGGCTTCCCTATTGACTTTGCTTGTCAGAAGGTTGCAAAAGGTGATCTTATGACCCCATGACACTGCAACTGACATAAATATGAGTCAGTTGCCACGCATCTGAATTTTGATCACATGATCACGGGGATGCTGCAATGGTCAAAAGTGTGAAAAACGGTGATAAGTCACTTTTTCAGTGCTGTTGTAACTTTGAATGGTCACTAAATGAACTACTGTAAATCAAGGACTACCTGTATACAATATAAGTGGTCTATGCTTAAATATTGCATCAACACCCTAATCCTAACTTTAACTGTACCCCAGGGTTATGTATGGGCATAGTTTTATTTTCCAAAAACGTGGTGTTCTCTCAATATAAACACATTGACTGAGTTACTTTGCTTAACGGTAAGATCAACCTTGGCAATTCTAAAAGAAAGGCACTTGCAATTTATAGAGTTCAAAAATCACACCACATATCCAAGGGACTCTGAGTCAAAGTGATTTCATGTCTGAGAATCACAAAGAGACCCAGAAACTAATTATCTCATTTTGAACTTCATTAGAACAACCAACACATCTGAATAGAGGAAGAAACCAGTCATGTTTTTTTTTAAAAAAAGAAGTCACACTTCAATTCCAACATTCTCTTTGATTTTGAATATGTACAAATGTCATTTCACCAGTTTTGTTGTCCCGGTATCACCTTGAAAACACAACAGTTCCTCCCTTATGATGCCACATACTTTCAGACTAAGTAGCATATCAAGCTGGAACCCATAGCTGAGTTGTCCACTAGAGAGAATCTGTTATATAGAAATGAAAACTTGCAAAATTTGGAAGAAATCTCCGTTGGACTTCTGCCTTCCCTAAATCAGTCGCAGCAAGAGATGCTGCAGCACATTCCACAACAACCCACTTCCCATGGCTATGTTGGCTGGAAGAGACTGAAACTGTGGTACTCCAGTCTAGAGAGCCAAGGTTAAAAACTAAAACAAAAAAAACGTCTACATCCCGAGCTCTCTCTCTCTCTTCCTTCCCGTGCACTCCCTTTGTACTTACCAAAGGTTTGGCTTCATCCTCATCTTTGAAATAATATAGCTGCTCCCCTTTGAGTACAAACCAGCGAGTATGCCAAGTCTTCACAAAACCTCCTTGCTTCCTCAGCCACCCACACTTAATGGCAGTGTGCCTTCCTGGGCTCAGCAGGGGGCTTTCTGCAGAGCCGTTGTGTTCTTCCATGATGAAGTCAGCAGCCTCTCCTGGTTAGAGAAGAACAAGTGGGAAAGGAGTGGTATTAGTTCAACTTCCAAAGAGTAGGCCCGTCGCTTTTCATTGGAATAGAAAAACAGCAAACAATGCTTGAACTATTCAATTATGAATTGCTTACACTGAAAAAAAAATGCATGACAAGGGCAGTTTTGCCATGTTCAGATATTGCTTCCCCCAGGTCAGGGGTAGGCAACCTTGGCTGTTTTATGACTCGTGAACTTCAACTCCCAGAATTCCTGAGCCAGCATAGCTGGCTCAGGAATTCTGGGAGTTGAAGTCCACGAGTCATAAAACAGCCAAGGTTGCCTACCCCTGCCCCAGGTAGTGCTTCACTTCTTCTTCTTTTTTTCTTCCTAGCATTTTCTCACAAGTGCTTTTTCAGATCAACTGACTATTGATCAGTTGGTTCTGACAGGAATTTACTAACTGACGTTGCCTAAGACTGACAGTTGTGGGCTAACAGAGAGTAACTTGCCAAAGTCACACAGACAGCTTTCACGCCTAAGGCAATCTGCAAGCATCGGGGGAAGAAGAAGCATCAGAATCCAAGAAACCTCTTGATGTAATCATAACAGAATTTGAATAACGGACTTCAGCTTTTAGGGTTCTCTATTCCAATAAATCAGTTTTCAGGCAAAGAAAATGGAGGACATATTTTTGCTGTAGGAGAGGGTATAAGCCCACTCAGATTAGAGGGTCTGGGGAACCAAAAGAAGGCTGGCTATCAATATGGACCAGTATGTTATCCTGAGCCTCTAATGAGCAGATCTATGATCATGATCATAGGTAATATCATGATCTATAATAATAAAGATTTGATTTGATATCCACATACTTGCTACATGTTTAGGAGATGGTTCAACTATTCAACATTTGAAATATCTGCTATTGCTTTCACTCTGTCTACTGCTCTGGATCTTGACAATACAGAATTGACTACACAATTTTTCTGATATTCTTAATGGATTAGAATAGGAGGTTAAAGGTTCCAGAACCCCATAAGTTCCTCTAAAAATACAGTTCCCAGAATTGCCAATGGAGATTCTTAATCATCCGGGTCATGGCTGTCCCAAAGATGCTTTTTCAAGAGACAACTGGAATTTTTGTTTTTCCTTGAAGAGGTTGCCCTTCTCATCCAAGAAGCTTTTTCAGTTCAGAACTGAAGAAGTTTCTTGGATGAAAAGCGAAATGTCTTCAAGGAAAAACAAAGAAAGTCCAGTTGTCTTTTGAAAAAGCATCTTTGGGACAGTTCCCAGAGTCCATAATGTGCCACAATGTGAGTAGTGATTTTTAATTCAACAAGGGGAGAATTATTTAAAATGTAAAGTTGCGACCCTATCTGGACCGAGATGCCCTACGCACAGTCACTCATGCGCTCGTGACCTCCTGTTTGGACTACTGCAACGCTCTCTACATGGGGCTGCCCTTGAGGACCACTTGGAGGCTTCAACTGGTGCAGAATGCGGCTGCGCGAGTTTTGATGGGGGTCTCCAGATACTCCCACGTAACACCTCTACTCCGCGAGCTGCATTGGCTTCTGGTTGTCCTCCGGGTGAAATTCAAGGTGCTGGTGATGACCTATAAAGCCCTATATGGCTTGGGTCCGGGATATCTGAGGGAACACCTGCTGCCGGCATCAAGTTCCCTTCGTCCAGTGCGCTCCCACAGGGAGGGTCTTCTCAGGGTGCCACCGGTAAGAGATTGCCGGCGGGTAACACCCAGGGATAGGGCCTTCTCAGTGAGGCTGAGGATTAATTTATTTTAATTGGGGTTTTATTTATACAGGGATAAATTTAATCTTTTTTAAACTTGGTTTTTAACTTTTGTATTTTTGGTTTTTAATTACCCTGTAAACCGCCCTGAGTCCTCCGGGAAAGGGCGGTATATAAATGTAATAAAATAAATAAAATAAATAAAATAAAATAAACAGCAGGAATCATAATGCCTATTATTAATTAATCTAATGGGGTTAAGATTGAATCAAACTTAGTGCTATATTCGGCATTTATTTATACCGATCTTCCTTTTTTGGGGAGTCCAGCTTCCATTATTTCATTTTATTTATTAAATTTTTATGCTGCCCATCTCCCTTATAAGGTGACTCTCAAACATGTAACCCAAAGGTCAGGTACAGCATTCAAGCTGCAAAATGTTGTAGACCCATTATTTGTAGGCATAGGCCTGGAAGGCCTTAACAGGGATGGTATAATTGACATTGATTTCATTGATTGAAAAAATGTTGTATGAATAGAAATAAGAATCATTGCTTTGGGGATATCTGATCAAGGCATGTTTTTGTTAATTACAGTATGGAAAAGAAATCAGGTCTACCCTCAATTATATTGCGAAACAGATGGCTAAAATGTTTATTTCAAAACATTTAGTTTTATTTCTCATCAGCAACTGTGGTCTTTATGATCCAGCATGGACTGTCTGACTTTCACTGGCACCATGACCATCCACATCCACACATGGTTTCATGGTTGCATTCATTTTTAGCAAGCATCTGTGAGAAGCATCAGATGTAGAAGTCTTTAAATAATGAAAAGCTGGACTAAATTAAGGGACTGAAGGTGGAAATGAAAGCCAAAAGAATTTACATGAGAAGCCCTTGTGCATACAAAGGCCTTTGATCAAAGTTCTTTGGAGGAAGATGGGGGGTTAAGAAGTATGAAATATAAACAAACATATTCAGATATGGGATAAATCCCCTTGATTGCTGCAGACTGTCACGGCCACCTAAGAAGGACACCTGACTTATTGATGCTTCAGATCCTGAACTAATTATGTGATTTTTGTCAACACAAAGCTAAAAAGAAGGCAGGATACAGAAAGCCACTGTGAAAAATCAGTGAGAAAGAAACTTAAAAAGTTGGAAATTAAAAAAAATTCTGCATGAATAACATGCACTTTTAAACCACGAACTTTACCACGTTTCTAAGAATGTAATGACAAAGATACGGAAGATGGCTTATGACTGTTGCAAATCAGCGAACTGATTTTTTTAAAAAAATGTAAAAAGCACAGTTAGCCAATCACAAGCGTTTTTTCTTTAAGGTTCTTAAAGATACAAAGATATAATCAAGTCTTGAACATATTTAAAAGAAAGTAAAAAAAGAGATGGTTAATAGGGCATTCAAAATGGACCAGTGGTCTCAGCATGGCTGCTTCACAACTGTTTGCACATGTGTGTGCATGTACAAAGTAAAGTAGTTTCTATACCTCAAACATGTGAATGAATCTCTGTCATGTGGGGGGACCTATTTTTTCTGATTGGCTAAAGATAAAAACCGCATCTAATTAACTGAAGTTAGAAAAAGGTTTCTGTTGAACATTACCAGGAGCTTATAAATAGTAAATGCATTAGCCAGATTCTGCCTCTATCTCATCCTCTTCTAGAGAGTAAATTTTCCTTAGAGATTAATGATAGAGTACTGGTTGGCCATTTATTGTAAAGTGCTAGTTTTTGATTTCATGCAGCTTAGATTAGGTGGCTTATAAAGCCCCTTCCAGCTATATTTTATCACTGTTCCATTGCTGCTTGTTTCTGTTGTTCTATACCACCCAGAGTCCTTCAGGATTGGATGTGTTTTAAGTACTGTTAATAAACATTACTTGTAGTCATAAGAGACTGCTTTCCAAGCAACATAATAAATCACTAGCTCATAGTGTTTCTTCTACAAAAAAAGTTCATCTATAATTAGTCTTCTCCAACATGGCACTCTCCAAATAGGGGTTGGGAAGGCCAGAAATTGCAGTGACCACATGTTCGGAATGTGTTAGGTTCAGAGTATTAATGTAGACTGCTTAAAAGTATAAAATAATAAAGTGTCTTTCAAGTCTAGCTCAGGGCGGTGTACAGAGCAAAGTAAGTATACAATAAAGCAATAATAAAACAAATAAAACCCCAAATCTATCAGGCCAGGCCGGCTTGCTGGAATAGATAGGTTTTTAAGTCACGCCGGAAGGTGTGAAGGTCGGGGGCCATCCGGATTTTGGCTGGCAAGCAGTTCCAAAGGATTGGCGCACCCACCGAGAATGCTCTCCCCCTAGGGGTCACCAGCCGGCATTCTCTGACCGGTGGCACCCTGAGGAGGCCCTCTCTGTGGGAGCGCACAGGACGGAAGGGTGTTGACACTGGCAGTAGGTGCTCCCGTAGGTAATCCGGACCCATGCCATGTAGGGCTTTGTATGTCATCACTAGCACCTTGAATTTCACTCGGAAGGCAACTGGAAGCCAGTGCAGCTCACGGAGCAGAGGTGTAATATGGGAGTATCGGGAAGCCCCCCAAAGTGTTCATGCAGCTGCACTCTGTACCAGCTGAAGCTTCCGAGTGGTTCTCAAGGGCAGCCCCATGTAAAGAGCGTTGCAGTAGTCAAGACGAGAGGTCACAAGTGCATGGGTGACTGTACGCAAGGCATCCAGGTCCAGATAGGGTCGTAGCTGGCGCACCAGGTGAACCTGAGTGAAAGCCCCCCTAGTCACAGCTCCTATGTGATCTTCTAAGGAGAGCTGTGAATCTAGGAGGACACCCAGGTTGCGAGCCCTATCTATGGGGGGCAATAACCCGCCCCCAATATTAAGGGATGGAATACTCTGAATATCCTGACATGCCGGTATGTACAGCCATTCAGTCTTGTCCGGGTTGAGTTGAAGCCTGTTCCTCCCCATCCATTCCCAGACCGCTTCCAGGCAACGGGACATCACGTCGAGGGCATCACTGATGTGGTTTGGGGTCGAGATGAAAAGCTGGGTGTCATCAGCATACTGATGGTAACCCACTCCAAAACCACGAATGATCTCACCCAGCGGTTTCATGTAGATGTTGAACAGGAGAGGCGAGAGGACCGACCCCTGAGGAACTCCACAAACGAGAGACCTTGGGGTCGACCTTTGTCCCCCTGCCAACACCGACTGCAAGAGTCCCAGGAGATAGGAGATAGGAGAAGAACCACCGAAGAACTGTGCCTCCCACTCCCAGTCCCCTGAGGCGCCGCAGTAGGATACCATGGTCGATGGTATCGAAAGCCGCCGAGAGGTCTAATAAGACTAGGACAGAGGAATATCCCCTGTCCAGGGCCCTCCAGAGATCATTCACCAGAGCGACCAATGCCGTCTCCATGCTGTAGCCGGGCCTGAAACCCGATTGGCACGGGTCTAGAAAATCCGCTTCATCCAGGACCAGAGGAAGCTGATGCGCCACCACACTCTCAACAACCTTTGCAAGAAAGCGAAGGTTGGAGACCGGACGAAAGTTATTTAATGTAGCTGGGTCCAAGGTGGGCTTCTTGAGGAGAGGTCTCACCACCGCCTCCTTCAAGGCGGCGGGGAAGTTACCCTCACTCAAAGAAGCAGATATGACCACCTGGAACCAGCCTCGTGTCCCCTCCCGAGCTGCATAAACCAGCCAGGAAGGGCACGGGTCCAATAAGCATGTGGTGGAGCTCAACCTCCTCATAATCCTGTCCACTTCCTTCGGAGTCACAGGATCAAACTCCTCCCAGATAACGTCGACAAGACCGCCCGTGTCCTGTTCGTCAGACTCTGCCCAGTTGGAGTCCAGGCCGGTTCGAATCCGAGCAATTTTATCCAACAGATATTGACCAAATTCCTCAGCTCGACCTTGCAAGGGCTCCTCCCTCACCTCCTGATTGAGAAGGGAGCGGGTCACTCTAAACAGGGCAGCTGGGCAATTATCTGCGGACGCGATGAGGGCGGAGAAGTAATTGGATCTCGCCGCTCTTATCGCTGCAAGATAAGACCTAATATGGGTTCGTAGTCGCAACCGGTCGGATTCGGATTGACTGGACCTCCAACGGCTCTCTAGGCCCCGTCTCCGACGCTTCATCTCCTGGAGCTCCGCAGAGAACCATGGGGCTCGCTGAGATCTGCGCCGGGTCAAGGGCCGCAAGGGTACAACTTGGTCAAGTGCCTCCGTGGCTGCCCTTTCCCAGGCTTCCACTAAGGCATCCGCCGAGTTGTGAGCAGGGGGTGCAGGTGGGGTCCCAAGCGCTGCCTGGAACCTGTCAGGATCCATTAAGTGCCTGGGGCGGTACCATGTGGTTGGCTCCGTACACCCATGGCGGGGGGTGGCAAAACGGAAGTCCAGCCGCAGGAGGTGATGATCGGTTCATGACAGGGGCATAACGGTTGGAGAGCCCCCAAAACCAAGTCAAGGGTGTGGCCTCCCTCATGAGTCGGTCCAAGAATTATTTGCGTCAGGTCCATGGCCGTCATGGAAGCCATGAACTCCCGAGCTAGCTCAGATGATCCTCCTAGGGATGGTAGATTGAAGTCGCCCAAAACTATAAGTTTGGGGAACTCAACCACCAACCCCGAGAGGACATCGAGCAGCTCAGGCAGGGCTGCCGCTGCACGACTAGGAGAAAGGTACACCAGCAGCAGGCCCAACTGCGCCCCAGAACCACATCTCAAAAAGAGAGACTCACACCCGACTATCTGAGGAACGGTGGTCTCCCGCGGACCTAGGGTCTCCCTAATAATTACCGCCACTCCTCCGCCCCTACCATGAGGCCGGGGCTGGTGTAGCACCCGGAAACCTGGTGGACAAAGGTCAACCAAAGGAACACCGCCCTCTGGGCCCAACCAAGTCTCCGTGATGCAAGCCAGGTCCGCGTGCTCACCCTCAACTAGATCCCGAACAAGGGGAGCCTTATTAGCAACGGACCTGGCATTCAGGTAGACCAGCCGGAGCTCAGGAGGCTGCACATCCTCGCTCCCGGGTCCTCGGGGAAGAGACAGAGGGTCGGAGCATCTCACCGCTTGTAGATAGCGGAGATGACCCTCCCGGTGTCGATACGGCCCTCTGTTTGCACACCTTCTGCCGTTCCCCAACGTCCTGGGAATTGGTAGTCCCACCATATATATATTTTGACTTCTAGATTTCTAGTGTAACTGGACTGTAGAGAGCTCAATGTCAGGCACAATAAACCAGAAGCCAGGAAGGAGTTCTAAAGCCCTACAATTTTATCCCATGCTACCTATAACACAAGAATCTGATTTACTAACGGTCAATGCAAATTGGCACTTGATAAGAGTCAAGGGACTTCAAGGGGTGGACCTAGGTCTCTTTAGAGAGTGTAAGGACTCCAGACCAATGAGGTGCTTGACCCACCCTCAGGTTCACCCTGGTCATCTCCTACAGTCAAGGTCTCTTATGCAATAATATATCAGAATTTTCCAATGAAATGTTGAGTGTAATCATGCATATTCCAAGCTTTCATGAAATTTCAGAGCTAGTTTTCAAATTCTATCTATCTCTGTTCCATAACTATGTACCGGTAATCAGTATACAAATCACTGTCCAGATCTGGGTGGGCTACAAATGTTGCTACTAAGGAAACATAAATACAATCAATTAGGGTTAATCCTTGTCCTAAAAACATGACACATAGATCAGTTTAAACTGGTTGTCCTTTCCTGTCCTGGCTCAAGCATAGAAACCTAAAATACAATTAAAGCCATGGCAGTTCACAGAAGCTCTCAAGATAAATGGCAAACATGAGGACACATGGCAACATACATCAAAGAGCAATTCTGGCTATCCTGGTAACTGAACTATTCCTTATTAACCATTAGCAAATAACTTGAAATTACAACATATCAAGTTATTTACTTTTCTAGCAACATACTACTAAAACAATGTTCTCCTGGCCATTTCTTTTTACTCCGAAAAATTCAGATCTGCTAATTTTATTACCTTAAATTACTATTTAATTTCCTATAATTTCATTTATTACGATCCACATTGCAATAGTATTTGATTTATGTTGGGCTTCATGCCTTATTTATTTGGTATCATGATTACTGACCAACTTACACACCAACTCCAGGTGGGGTGCAACATTAACAATCCATAGTTAGAAATTCACAGTCTAGCCCCCACTCCACCACTCAGCCCCATGACAGTCACAACAGAATCAGACAAACCATTTTATTGGCTCTGGATGGGGTGCCCTGACAAAATCATGTCTTCAAGGCCTTGTGGAAAAACAATGAATTAGAGGTCAATCTTATCTTTAAGGGAATAGTGTTACAAAGGGAAGGAGCCACTATAGAGAAGGGCCTTTTCCTAGGCCCTAAAATATGTACTTCCTTGATAGTTGGATCTACCTGCCTTCCTGCTTTGGTGAGCCAGATTGTTATTATGTTAATATTGTTATTATGTTAATATTGTTATTATGCTATAATATTGGGGACAAAACATTTCAAAACATTCTCTAACATCTCCACTAACCTGAGTAAAAGCAATCAATAATGTTGCGTAGTGGGTTCTTGGAGACATTGACCAGACCAATCTAATGCAACAGATTTATTTGGAAGAATAACAGACTGAACTCAACAGACAGACTGACAGCTATTTATATATGCCGCCACTAGGTGGTGACCAATCAAATTTAAAGCTGGTTTTCCAGCTCAAATACAAATTTCAGTTTCCCTCCAAAACAGTTGGAGACACATTTAAATCAAAACACATTAACTGTTAATATCAGTACATAACAATTTTTTTTTGATGTACCACAAAGCAGCATGGGAATTTTGGGTTTGAATGTGACACAGCAAAGTTCCAAGAACTTTGTAATTATATCTTTCAGCAGATAAGGAATAAAATATATTTTTTTCCAATAAAACTGGCTAAGGTATTATTTGAAACCAGAATATTCATATACTGTACACACACAAACCTATATCTTAATATCCACCTTCACAGTAAATATTAATACAAGTTAAATCCCAGAATTTAGTATATTGCATGGTAAGGGTTGTTTCATACTTCATAATAAAATATACTCTGAGAGCAAAGAAAATACATTTAAGGATGTTATTTCAAATACAGCAGTTTTCTACCTTGAACTATACTGGCTAAAGCTGATATGACTTGAGGCAGAAGTTTGAGAAAGAAACTACAGCTTGTATATAGAGATAAATTATTGCATTCACTTTAACATATTTATTAACTCCTTATTTTGATGGAAAAACTAATTTCCAGTCATTTAAAATATATTGGGTTGAATCCAGATTATGTTGGCCATGTAAATATTCTACTGAAATCAGTGGGATTAATGGGACTCGTACAGACTGGATCCAACCGGTTAAAAAATAGGGCAGTCTATCGAAGCAAAATCCATAAGACAAAACATTTAGAAAGAAACAGTAGATCCAAATGTAATGAATTCAAACGTCAGAGATAAGCAGAAAAACAATAATACAGAAAAATGCAGCAACTGTAAGAGCTCTCTGGAAGAGTAAGAATGGCAGAGAAGTTCTATGTCAGAACTTCTCTGGACCATTTCCAGCAATAGAATCCGAAGCCTGGAAGAAGATTTCAGAATATAAACTGGAAAGTAATCATCATCTATTTGAGTTAGGCTTGACCTCCAGATATTTAAAGCAATTCTCATCACCCAGGGTTAGCATTCAGATGCAGATGATGTCATTGTCTAGTACAACTACAAAAATCTAGACTATTCCCATTGGTGGGAAATGTGTGGTCCATCCGATGTTGGATTTCACTCCTCATCAGTATGATTTAATTTAATTTAATTTATTGAGATTTCTATACCGCCCTTCTCCCAAAGGGACTCAGGGCGGTTCACAGGGCATAAATATAAAATGACAATACAAAAATTAAAAGACAATTAAATCAATGCCCAAGTTAAAACAAGAATAATAAAACAAGCCTATAAAAACCCATATACCCCCATCAGGCCAGACCCGCTAGTTCAAATAAATGGGTCTTCAACCCGCGACGGAAGGATCGGAGGTCTGATGCCGTCCGGAGCTCAGATGAGTATTGAAAGTTGGTATCCAAGTACTTTGGAGAATTGAAGTCTCTCTATTCATATACAGTAATTTACATTTGGAATCTCATTGTTATAATAGGATGCATGGAAATCAACTCTTATTCTAATAATGTGCATGGAATATGGCAGGGGTCCCCAACCCCCAGTCCGTGGACCGGGCCACGGCATTCCAGCAACTGGTCCACACAAACAAGCAAAGTCCCATCCATGGGATACAAGCAGCACACAAAACCACACACCCTCCAGTCCGCGGCAAACTTTTCTCCACAAAACTAGTCCCTGGTGCCCAAAGGGTTGGGGACTTCTGGAATAGGGAATATGTGATTTATCACCTTACAGCAGTTCTGTCCAGCAGGGCTGATGGACAGAAAAACAAGAAGTTGTCGTCCATTCATGAATGGAGAGTAACAGTTTTCTTGTCCCTGTGGAATCAAGTCTGTTTGTGAAAAGGCAAAAAGAAGGGAACCACATCACAGCAGATAACTCCACATGACCACAGTAACCCATTGTAGATACTTCCTGTCGCATATAAAAGCTTTCTTTTCTTTCTACAAATCCTAATTATTTTTGGTTTGTGAATGGAAGGGTTTAAAGACATCCCAAGTTATTTCTTCTCACTTTTTTTTATGCAGCAGTGATACTTCAGGGCATGTTCATAAAGGGGAAAATTATATCACCATGGAAAGAAATCTATTTAGTGAATTTTATTGGACTTGGGGAAAAGTCCACAGGCAGGATCAGCATAATGTTTCCAAATCACCAAAGCCTTTGATGAATAGAACAATGTAGACTCAGTTTCCACCAAAGTTATAGCAAAGTTTAAATCCAGACTTATTTGTCACATCAGCTTTTGAAAATCAAAGCTTAGACTGTCTTTCCAGGTATAACTTCTCGGTAGACACCGTAGAACAAGGCTACACTCACAAAATTTTGTTTGGCCTTGAAAAAGAAGCCAACATTCAAATTACGGAAACTGCCAAGAAATTCTCTCTTGGCTCAGACCATAATATGATATTCTCTTTTTATCTCCAAGTCTGAAGCTAACAAAAAACTGTGAGCAGAATCATTTCACAGTTCTTCTGTGGATGAGTTACATACCTTTTTCACATGTATTCTGAAGCATATCATAATAGCGTAAAAGAAAGTCTCTTCTATTGTAATACTACTAAACACAACATACTTAAATTTATAAAACTGAAACGCATTTTAAAACAGATAGAAAAGAAACCGACACTTTTTTTTTAATTGGCAGTACTGAGAAGAAACTCAACAGTATCAAAAAGAAAAAATCCTATTCCACACTGCTAAAGATAATATGAGGGGAAAAAACAAAGAACTTTAAAAAGATCCTGAAGTATAAGCATAGAAAATATAAGACATTTTTTTTATTTTAAAGAAGGCAGAAAACTCTGGTAAGAGGGAAATCTGGTTAACACTCATTAATGTAAATGAAATGCCACATGAATGGTTATTCCGAAGGAAATCTCTTGGAATCTCACTCTCTTAATATTTGTGTTTAAAATAGCACTCACATGATACCACTGGAAGTGAATTGTGGTGTTCTCCCATTCTCTCCAGTATTTCATTTGCTCTGAGAATTACACTGCTAATGAACATACTGGAAGTTTTTGGACAGATGGTCCCACAAAATGTTTGTCATGATGGTGGCGGCCAGTCACAAAACACCAATTAACATGCAGGTAAACAGTTGAGGTGTCCTCCTTCTTGCTTCTTACAACCTTCAGGATGTCTGTTTATCTTATCTTTTTTCTAAGCAGTGGAAACTTTTCTGATATATAACAAAGTACCACCCCATCAATTCTGTTTACTCCCTGAGAATGTCTATGGCACGGGTGTCAAACTCACCGTGTCACGTGACTTGTCGTGACTTTTTTCGCATTGCCGGAGCTGGGGTGCCCGCATGATGCAACGGGCCCGCGGGCCAGCAGTTTGACACACCTGGTCTATGGGATGAATTAAGCATTAAGAGCCCTGGTGATGCAGTGGTTAGAATGCAGTATTGCAGGCAAACTCTGCCCATAGCCTAGAATTCGATCCTGACAGGCTCAAGGTTGACTCAGTCTTCCATTCTTCCGCAGTTGGTAAAATGAGGACCCAGTTTCTTGGGGGCAATATGCTGACTCTGTAAACCATTCAGAGTGCTTGTAAAGCACTCTGGAGAAGTATATAAGTCTAAGAGCTAGTTCTAGTGCCATTAAGGCAGAAATACAGTTTTCAAGAGATAGTTTTAGAAATAAAGACGTCGCTGGACATCAGAGTTTTGAATTGTAGCAGCCACCTTCCCAATTAATAAACACATAACACACTCAAGTTGTGCTGGATCTTGGGAAGCATCAATAGAAGTCATGAACATATTGGTGGCAACGGCACTGGGATGCTTCTTCTGTTTTATTTTAACTTGTATTAACAGTTTTCAATCTAAAACTGTTCTGTGTGTTTATACAGTAGAATAAGTGAGGTTCTGATGTTGTGTTCTATCTATGTGTGTGAGAGAGTGAGACTTTAGACATGCACGTGCATGTGTTACGGCTCCTCACACCCATACAGTTTTTAGACATAAATAAAAGCACTCTGCACAGTTATGTGAAATAGCACTATGGAGTCGCTGCTTCTTTCCTTAATAGAAATAATTAGCTGAAAAATAAGAGCCAAGCCCCTCCATTCCTGCAAGCAGCTGCAATTGCTGTAAATGTCAGAGACAGTTTAGCAAGACATTCGTTTTTGTCCATAAAATATGCTGATCTTCAGTTAAAATCTGCAAGTTTTATCAAGTTGGATAACATTGCTACAGTTGATAGTCAACAGCGCCAGAGCATCTGTTGATACTGATTTCCACCCCCATCAGTCCACATTTTTGGAGTCTGCCCAAGTCTTCAAAAGCAAAATGTGGTCCATTCTTGGGAAGATGCCAGCTAGTAAGTGCCATTGCTTTGCCACTGGCATTTCAGAATTCATTCACTGGAAAATATGATCGCTGCCTTTTCTGGAAATCACATGCTGCAGCAGCACCACATTCAACAAAAGCCTCTCTTTATTCTTGAAAGACGGGGGAACAAATGCCTGTTATGTCACTTCAGATAACAGAGTGAAAGCAAAAACATGCCTTTGATTTTATGTGAAATCCATTCAGGAATTCATAGCACCTTGAAAGTCTAACACTAGCCTTATGGACACTTTTTCTTGCAACCTGCCTTTTTTTTACACATTTTTAATGCCTTTGAGTCAGTTTTGACTCCTGTCAAGTGATTGGGCAAGTCCCTGCAATTTTCTTGGAAAGACATTGGAAGTGGTTTGACATTGCCTTGACTTTGTACCTAAAGTGAGACTAGAACTCACTGTCTCCTGGTTTCTAACCTGATGCTTTAATGTGTCACCAAACTGGCTTTCCTTTCTTAATACATTTATGACTCCTTTTATGTAAAGTAAAGGTTCCCCCGCACATGCGTGCTAGTCATTTCCAACTCTAGGGGCTGGTGCTGATCTCCGTTTCAAAGCCGAAGAGCCAGCGCTTGTCCGAGGATGTCTCCGTGGTCATGTGGCCGGCATGACTAGACACCAAAGGCTCACGGAACGCTGTTACCTTCCCACCGTAGTGGTCCCTATTTTTCTACTTGGAGTGCTTTCGAACTGCTAGGTTGGCAGAAGCTGGGACGAGTAACAGGCGCTCACTCTGCTACGCGGCACTTGGGATTCGTCCCGCCCAACTGCCGACCTTCTGATCGACAAGCTCAGCGTCCTAACCCACTGTGCCACTGTGTCCTTTTATGAGTCTTTGCCAATCTGGGATCCTTTGGATTCACTGGGCCAAAATATTCAGATTCCCAGCTTGTCAAGGAATTCTAGGAGTTGGCATTTCATATATCTGAAGGTTAGGAAAGTGTACCTTCTGAGAAGGACAATAAAGGTAAATCTTCATCAGGATCAAAGCTGTGATGTCATCAGTGATAGCCAAGAAGACCCATTTTCTGAAGAAAAGGGGAAGCCCAAGGCACCCTCATTCCACATTCTCCTTTTTCTAGGAGTAATACATAATTGGTGGTATGACACATGGATGGGACTAATGGAATATCTGTTGCCCATGGTAGATAGGTACATAGCTAGCCAATTGAAGAAAGTGGTGGCATCAGATGCTGTGTCTGGAGAGGAGCATGTAGAGGTTTGGTCTCATTCTTTGCTAACCCAGTCAGACATTTTAATGGGCCTAGTTCTGACTAATAGTAAGGTCAACTCTGGTCAACTGTGGAAAAATTAAAGGCTCAGCCATTTTTCTTCCACTGAATTCTACATATTACATAAGCTGTGTGTTGTAATCTGCATAATTAGGAACCTTCATGTTTCAGGGAACAATGTACGTAACTCGTCATTTTGTTTCACCACATGTAACTTTTATGTCCCATTCATAAGTATTTGGTGGTCTCCTAAGAAAAATAGTCATGCTTAAAAGATGAGATGGATGAATCTAAGTCTTTCGATTCTTTTGGTGATACACATCTGATATCTGACCAAACTCTCCCTAATATATATATATATATATATATATATATATATATATATATATATATATATATATATATATATATATATATCAAACACTTCAATAAGGTCAAAATATTGGACCACTACTTCAATGGGAGTTTCAGATGATAATAATCATAATCATAATAGTAAAGTTGGAAGGGACCTTGGAGGTCATCTAGTCCAACCCCCTGCTCAGGCAGGAAACTCTATACCATTTCAGACAAATGGTTGTCCAGTCTCTTCTTAAAAACTTCCAGTGTTGGAGCATTCACAGCTTCTGGAGGCAGGTTGTTCCACTGGTTAATTGTTCTAACTGTCAGGAAGTTTCTCCTTAGTTCTAGGTTGCTTCTCTCCTTGACTAGTTTCCATCCGTTGCTAAAGGCAATGCCTATACACAGTCAGTAAACTCTACTCCCTAGGAACATAAACCTGGATGAAATTCTAGTTTGATGGGCTTTGAAAGGGCCATCAAGGGAGGTTTTCATAGACTAGACAGGGAAACCAACAAGCTGAATCCCTGTGATATGGAAGACTTCACTATTATTCCTTCTATATCAGAACAGCAGTATCCCAACAAAACAGGGAGCAATCAATGGTTTTGACCTGATGGATTCCAGCTGTATGCAACAAATCTTTAGAAAAATCACTCTAAATAGCGCAATAAGGAATAAGCACTGTAGCAATGGAATGCTGACAGAAGACTAATAGTAAACAGGGTAATGCCCTAATAAAACATGACTCAGCTGATAACTCCACATGACCGACCTTTATCTGGGCTTGGAAATTAAGCATAGTTGGCCTGGGTTCACACATGGATAGACTACCAAGAAATCATAACATTGTAGGCTACAGTAGGAAGATGGGAAAAAATTTTCCCAGAAAAACAATGCCATTAGGGAAAACCAAAGCCGTTTATGCTTAATTGCCAGGAAAACTACAAGGATCTGTCCATCAAGTCACTGGGGAGCTTGAAGGAATCAGAAGGAGCCTAGTAGCAACTTTTTGAAACAAGAAATGTTCTTTAAAGGAGATTTCCATTTAGAACAGAGCCTGGCGAAAATCCCTGATAAACGCATTTATACTATATTTTATTTACAATATATTTTCCCGTAGACAAAGCTCTCATCTTAAGGTTCTAAACAGTTTTAAAAATAATTAAATTAAAAATATTTTTTTAAAAAAACACCTCCAAATGATATTCTAAGATTGAAAGAAAAAAGTCTAGGGAGTAAGAAAGAAAGAAAACCACAATGGAATAAAGCAGTAACAAATCACTTCCTTAAAGCTTCTACGAAAAAATTCTCAATACCCTCACTGCAAATCAAGTTTGATTTGATAATACCTCTAAGCTTTTTTTTATTCTTACATGAGGAATTTGATCTGTACCTAGAGGATTCCACTGGGACATCAATCATTCACATATAGACACATTGAGTAGACATGTGTCTTCTCAAAAGTGTCACTGCTTTTAGTAGCGCTTATTTCCAAACCCAAATCATTGTACAGTTTATAAAATCCAACCTAATTGTGTATGTCACATTGGCAATGCATTGTTTCCATATCACCATTTGCAAGGAAAGGAGAATATCTACAGTGGTGAAGAGCCTATGATAATATTTTACCTGCTACTATCTTTGTAACAGAAGAAAGTTAAACTAAAACAATATTCTCACTTTTTATAAAACTGTGAACTTAAAAGCAGAAGGCTTCATTTTGCAACCTCTCACTCCCTCAAGTCCGTTAAATATTTCAGAAGATTTCTTGAAACATAGGGGGAGAAAAAAACCTTTTATCTGTAATGAATGAAACCATTGTGTTGGCTGAACTTTAACATCTCAGCACTGGTAGAAACTCACAATACTGTAAAATCATGATAGAAGCAATGACCATCTTGAGCAGGGGTCTTCAAACTTGGACTTTTTATGACTTGTGAACCTCAGCTCCCAGAATTCCTCAGCCAGCATGCCTGGTTGAGGAATGCTGGGAGTTGAAGTCCACAAGTCATAAAAGGGCCAAGTTTGAAGACCCCTGATCTTGAGGTACAAAAGTATGAGAGCTCTGCAACATCAAGTCAGTGTTGACTCCTACAAACAACATGGATACTGTAGTTTTTCTCTGGTACTGTTCCTAACCTGGCCTTCAAATCTTCTGGTATGTACCCATCATCACCATAACTGAGTCCATCCATCTGGATGCTGGTTGCTCTCTTTCCTTTAGAAAGAAGGAAAAAATGAAGGCATATGCCTAGGACAGCAGGATGAACAAAGGTAGAGCAGGAAATGGAAAAGACCTGTAGGCAGCCATGGTAGATAGTCTCACTGTGTACAGATTGGTGCAAACATTAGATGCTTAGATATTATTAGATATTAATATTAGGTATTTGATATTATTAATTAGACATTGTCTAATCACACTTGGCCAAATAAAGTATTCTAATTCTAATTAGGTAATATTTTTCCTGTCCTATATTGGTCATTTGGATTTTCACAAACCCAGAACCAGTAGACCAAGCTACTACTCCAAGAAATTATCAAGCTTCTACTGCACGGGTGACAAACTCGATCGCATCACATGATGTAGCATGACTGGAGACTAAAACATATAAGGAACGGCTACTGGAATTGGGTATGTCTAGTTTAATGAAGAGAAGGACGAGGGGGGACATGATAGCAGTGCTCCAATATCTCAGGGGCTGCCACAAAGAGGAGGGAGTCAAGCTATTCTCCAAAGCACCTGAAAGCAGGACAAGAAGCAACGGATGGAAGCTAGTCAAGGAGAGAAGCAACCTAGAACTAAGGAGAAACTTCCTGACTATTAGAACAATTAATCAGTGGAACAACCTGCCTCCAGAAGCTGTGAATGCTCCAACACTGGAAGTTTTTAAGAAGAGACTGGACAGCCATTTGTCCGAAATGGTATACGGTTTCCTGTCTGAGCAGGGGGTTGGACTAGATGACCTCCACGGTCCCTTCCAACTTATTATTATTGTTGTTGTTGTTGTTGTTGTTGTTGTTGTTGTTGTTGTTACGTTTTTGCCTTTGTGGAGTGTGGGTGTGGCCTGCATGTGACACATCTGGCCCATGGGCTGCTAGTTTGACACCCCTGTTCTACTGCTACCACTGCTTCCCAAGAATGGATTGTGTGTGCAAGCCCTAGGAATGAAAGGAAGTTTCATCAAATATATCCAGTAGCTTTTAGCTGTTCATTAATATTAGGATGGGCAGAAGCTAAGAAGTTTGTTTTAGGGCCAGAAAGTTTTCCTTATGTCCCTGGGAAAACAACACAATCTCTAAAAGCTCATTCAAGTATATGTGTACTGGAAGGAGCAGTTCTTATTTTCCATGAGGGAACTCTCTTTTCAAGACCAATTAAAAATGAGGGTATCATGAAAGAAACCTGAATATCATGAAGCATCTGATGAAATAATACACATAGATTTGAATAAATCCAATTACAAGGTTGACTGTTTCAGAACATCTGTGCAAACAAAACACAGAAATAAATTTGAAAAAATTAAAAACTAAACAAATGGTGTGCTTCGTACATTTTCATCAGAGGCCAAGTGAAAATCTTCAACTGTGTTGACTTCCAGCTAGGATATATTTGCTATTTCCATCCCACAAGCCAAATTTTCCCACAGTTTCCAACTTATCCTACCCATTCCCTAAGTCTATATGTCACACAAGGTTTCTTGTTCTTAATTTATACCAATGGAATAAACATTGAGTTCTCCAACCTCTACATCTTCCAGATGTTGGCTAGAAATCATCAGGGGGGGGCTCTTTTAAACAGGAGATGACAGGTCAAGAAGTACTAATTCAGTCAAATATGCCAAAGTTCAAATTTGCCTTTCAAATTCTCAAACGTCTTTTAGATTTTCTGCCTTATTCTCAGGGCAACTTGAGAATTTCTTGCAAAATGTTCATTGAGCTTCTTTTACTGTTGATGAAGACATTAATGTCGGTGCTGCTGTTTCTTGCTACATGTCTTTTCATTTCTCTGAAGCTTTCCTCCCTGCCCATTTCTCCCAGTCTAAAAAGGACTTGTGTAGAGATTTTCTTCCTAGAGGAGATCAACCCTGACTGCTCTTTAGAAGGCCAGATCCTGAAGCTAAAACTCAAATACTTTGGCCACCTAATGAGAAGGAAGGACTCACTGGAGAAGAGCCTAATGCTGGGAAAGATCGAGGGCAATAGAAGAAGGGGACGACAGAGAATGAGGTGGCTGGATGGAGTCACTGAAGCAGTAGGCGTGAGCTTAAATGGACTCCAGAAGATGGTAGAGGAAAGGAAGGCCTGGAGGAACGCTGTCCATAGGGTCGCGATGGGTCGGACATGACTTCGCAACTAACAACAACAGAGATTTTCTTCATTAGATTATCTCTTGGAATTTCATAGAATTACTGGAAGTCAAGGAAGCAAATGGTATTGCAGAGAGGATTGTAAAAGACAGAGCATTCATAGGCAAACACTTGATCACCTCATGGTTAGAAATCAATTGTCGGAAAATTAACATTTATAACCAGTGCTTTTTTTGTAAAAGAAAAAGGTGCCGGAACTCACCCATGTCATACAACCCGCCTTGCCTACCCTACAAGGTTCCATCCAAAAAAGGTGCCGGAACTCCTTTCTGAGCGTTCTATGAGGAAAAAAAGCCCTGTTTATAACTCAGGGTGGAACTTTGGGGTCCTTTCTGAGCTTTGTTGTTTTCTTCCTTCTTTCCTTCTTTGTTTGTAGACATTTCATTACCAAACTAGGTAACATCAGTGCTAGAAGTAGTGGAGTTGATCTCATTTTACATATTAGTGGTTTGCCCTGTCAGTGTTGGTGGAAGTGGCCTTGGGGATACTCAAACAAGCTATTAGTAAACAACAGCCTAATCAAGGAACCACCAAGATCACTCCAGAGACCAAGAGATCTGATAGTGATAGGTTATACAATAGGTCAGACATGTCAAACACAAGGCCCCGGGACCAGATCAGGCCTGCAAAGTGGTTTCATGTGGCTCACGAAGCCATCCTGGAAATGGTGAGGGAAAGGCCCCCACTGCCTTGGCCCTGGCCCAGAGACCCTCCTTCTGCCAGAGACCCTCAGATCTCTCCCACTCCTGCCCAGGCCCCCATAGGCACCCTTGATGCGAACAATGTAGGGCTGGCCATGCCCACAGTAGACCATACGCACTCTAGCCACACCCACCCAGTAGGCCACGCCCACCCAGGCCACACCCACCCAGCCCCCTGAGGGCAACCGCAATGTTGATGCGGCCCTCAATGAAATTGAGTTTGACACCCCTGCAATAGGTGATCTTGACCAATATCAAAAAGTTAAGCAGAATGGATCTTAGTAAGCCCATCCCACCAGGAAATCCCAGGATATAATTTTGCTTGGAAAAGAGAAGGAAAAATCCTAGCGGCAGTGATGGCTTCTCATTTCTATACTACTGCCAAGAAACCTTCACAGATATATCATGAAGTCACACAAACTAACCTCAGAAGGAAACTTTACCTAAGTTACCCTTTAACATTTAACTCTATTTAAAAAAAGAGAGAGTTAAGATGGAGGGATAGTTTCCACTCTTAGAATTCCAACCTATTTGATACAATTTTACTCCAGATTGTTGTTGTTAGCTGTGAAGTCATGTCCGACCAATTGCGACCCTATGGACAACGTTGCTCCAGGCCTTCCTGTCCTCTACCATCTTCTGGAGTCCATTTAGGCTCATGAATACTGCTTCAGTGACTCCATCCACCCACCTCATTCTCTGTCGTCCCCTTCTTCTCTTGCCCTCAACCTTTCCCAGCATTAGGCTCTTCTCCAGTGAGTCCTTCCTTCTCATTAGGTGGCCAAAGTATTTGAGTTTTTAGCTTCAGGATCTGGCCTTCTAAAGAGCAGTCAGGGTTGATCTCCTCTAGGACTGACCGGTTTGATCGCCTTGCAGTCCAAGGGACTCGCAGGAGTCTTCTCCAGCACCATAGTTCAAAGGCCTCAATTCTTTGGCGCTCAGCCTTTCTTATGGTCCAACTTTCACTGCCATACATTACAACTGGGCAAACCATGGCCTTGACTATACGCACTTTTGTTGACAGGGTGATATCTCTTGCTTTTTAGTGTGCTGTCTAGATTTGCCATGGCTTTCCTCCCAAGGAGCAAGCGTCTTTTAATTTCTTGGCTACAGTCCCCATCTGCAGTGATCTTGGAGCCCAGGAAAATAAAATCTGTCACTACCTCCATTTCTTCCCCATCTATTTGCCAGGAATTGAGAGGGCCGGATGCCATGATCTTGGTTTTCTTAATGTTAAGGTTCAACCCAACTTTTGCACTCTCCTTCTTCACCTGTAACAAGAGGGTCTTTAGTTCTTCTTCACTTTCTGCCATTAGATTAAGTAAAGATTAATTTAAAAAGCTTGGTGTTGTGAAGGAGGCATTAAGTAATGCATTCTTTCCTTTGCTCTCATACTTTCTCTCTCAAAAATATGCTCAGTAAACAATGAAAGCCTGCCTTAGCTACTTTTCACCTGACTCTGTCTGACTCAGTCATATTACCACCTTTTAGTTCTTAAATGTTGATTCAGAAGCCAAAGATGGTTAGGTTAGATGACAGCCAGAATCCGGAAAGACTTCAATTTGTCACGTTAGCATTACACCTGTCCCCTGCTAACAATTCTAATCTACGAAGTTCATTCATCTCAGTTCATGAAACACATAGTAGGCAATAGATTCTCTAAATGCAAATTCTCTGCCCTGATAGAAAACGCTAACCATTGACAAAAAATAATTAAATGAACAAAAAACAATGTGAAGAACATGTCTAATGTAAGCCTGTTTGCATTAACAGTCCAGACTTTTATTTAACTAATAATTTACACTGCAGAATCTCTGCGCCTCCCAGGCAGAGTAATTTGTCATTTTCTTTCACTTGTCTTATTAGTATGGAAGAGCTGTGTTAATATAACTCTAAATCGCTTTTTGGCTCATTTCAGCCCATCACTGCTTGAGTCCTACTTGGAAATCCTGCAGAATTAGTGTAGCTTGATGGAAAATAATTTCCTCTCTGTGTGTTATTATTTAACATTACTGAGTTTGGATTTGGATCCTCTGAAACGTCTGGATTACTCAGTTTTCATCCAAATGCTGGATCATATTTGAATTTTATTCATCAAGAAAGATGGTGGCAGTTGCCTCTGGAGTGTGGCCTTCACTTTAATGACCCAGGTTCAATGGGAAAAAGGGGAACTGAAGGGCATGGTGCCTGTCAGCACCTCCCTTAATCAAATGTAGTTTTAAGAAGCTGTTGACAGGTGTGACATGTACACTGAGATATTCCAAGGAAGATCAATGCACAGCCTTCTGCTGTTCTTGTGGACTGTGGCTCACAGTAAGATCAGATTGAGCAGATGCATCTTCAGTGATTAAACTGTAGAACAAATGCATTTCTAAAAGAAAATAGGAATTTATGTGTGTATTTGGATACATTTGGGGAGGGCTAGAATTATATTAAAATATGCAGGCAATGAAAAATGCAATAGAAAGCTGAGTTCCAATTGTCAAATCAGTCTGGGAGATGCAGAGTAAGTTATTTCATAATGCAAGCTGTGAAGTTTGAATACCGGTAATTTGAGCAATACTATTTTCATCTTACTAGAGGAAGGAAGGAAGGAAGGAAGGAAGGAAGGAAGGAAGGAAGGAAGGAAGGAAGGAAGGAAGGAAGGAAGGAAGGAAGCTCAAGGATGTTTTTAAATGTAGAATATCAGAAACATGTATCTTAGCAAGATCAACTCTTTCCACTTGCACCAAAACATCTGTGAAAAACTGGCTTTAACCAGGACATTTTCTAATTATATATAGAATTTTGTGCAATAGAAGAAGTTATTTGTGTGAAATAATACTTAAGTAGTGCATTTTGTTTTATCACAGATATAACTATTTCCTTTCCCTTTAAATGTATAGCTTATATGCTGCTGAAGCAAGCACTTAGATGTACAGAATTTAGATCTTGATAGCATAACATAATATGCTTTGAAACAAATTCATAGCCAAAGCTGAAGAAAAGGTTTTTCTTTGGCTTATTGATGTTTCTGTCATTTTTCTACCAGGCATAGGGCAGATAAGTGAAAAAAATACCTTTACATGATCCTGATCATCATTTTTATTATTATTTTTTTATTTTTCTCTTAAACCTAACTACCAATTCTGTCAAAGTTAAACCTCATTTCACAAGTAAGAAAACTGAGAAATGTATGTTCTCTGGTGGAGCATAATGCTGAACACAAAGCTGATCTCTAAAGGGAAAAAATGAAGTTTTCTACAAGTTGTCATTTATTTACCTGGTTGTCTAAAGCTTATTCCAGGTTTTTAATGAGCCACAGGTGAAGCATTCTTCTTTGCTTGCACTACATGTGAGCTGAATCTTGATCAGTCTATTTCAAACATTTTCCTTTTGCTCAGTCACTCTCTAAGAAAAAAGCAGAACTTCTATGAAATATTTATCTGAAATGGCCAATCCCAGCTCTTACCTGAACTACACTGGGGCCAGATCAGAGCAGAGATTTTAAAATGGAAACCTAGGTCTCAGTAGAATTCTTATTGTTACAGGTAGTCCTTGAGTTATGACCAACATTTATGTTGCTAAGTGAAACATTTATTGAGTTTTGCCCCACTGTACGAGCTTTCTTGCCACAGTTAAGTGAATCATTATCACTGTTAATTTAGTAACACGGTTGAGTGAAGCTGGCTTCTCCACTGACTTTGCTTGTCAGAAGGCTGCAAAAGGTGATCCCAGGACACAGAGACCATCATAAATATGAACCAATTGCCAAACACCTGAATTTTGATCAGATGGGGATGCTGGAATCATCGTAAGTGTAGATAAATGGTCATATGTCACTTTTTTTCCAGTGCTGTTGTAACTTTGGTCACTAAATGAACTGTTGTAAGTCAAGAACTATCTGTATTTGCTTCAATAAATAAATAAGCAATAAACAAAAGACTTGGCAGGGGAAAAAAACAGGACTGGACCATTATACAGATTAGCAGTCAGAAACATCCAGAAAAGGTTAAAAGAATCAAGAAATGGGTTTGGATCACTCAAGCATGATTCTCCCCCCTTTTTTTCCTCCATCCTCCTCCTATTGTTTTCCAACATTGGCCATTTGAAGCCTCTCTCCCTAATGATTTAATTGGCTCAGGAAAAGAAGCAATAAACATTCTACATGGGACTGCCCTTGAAGAGTATTCAGAAACTTCAGCTTGTTCAGAATGTAACATCCCGAACAATTTTACACAAGCCTAAACACCTCTCTACTGTGAGAGGTGCACTAGCTGCCAATCTGCTTCTAGGTGCAATTAGGTGCTGATTATCACCTTTAAAACCCTGTTTAGCTTGAAACCAGGCTATTTGAAGGACCACCTTTCCTCTATTACAGGGGTCCTCAACCTTGGTAACTTTAAGACTTGTAGACTTCTGGGAGTTGAAGTCCACAAGTCTTAAAGTTGCCAAGGTTGAGGACCCCTGCTCTATTACATCCACCTGATCAATCAGGATGGGAAAGGCAAGGCGTGTAATGAGTCCCATGAATATGGGGTTGCCATCTGGCAGGATCACAAAAAAAGTGTCATCTCCATGGTGACCCCTTCTCTATACAGCAGACATGTCAAACACAAGGCCCGGGGCCCGGATCCGGCCCGCGAAGTGGTTTCATGTGGCCCACAAAGCCATCCTGGAAACAGTAAGGGAATGCACCCCACTGCCTTGGCCCTGGCCCAGAGACCCTCCTTCTGCCAGAGACCCTCAGATCTGTCCCACTCCTGCCCAGGCACCCTTGATGCGAACGATGTAGAGCTGGCCACACCCAACCAGTAGGCAATATGCACTCTAGCCATGCCCACCCAGTAGGCCATGCCCACCCTGGCCATGCCCACCCTGGCCACGCCCACCGGGCCCCCTGAGGGTAACTGCAATGCTGATGCAGCCCTCAATGAAATTGACTTTGACACCCCTGCTATACAGCATCATTCCCCTGGAGGTACGATTGAGCTCTGCTCCTTCTTTGAAAGCCACTAAAACATGGGTTTGTCAGTGGTCCTTTGCCATGGGGTAGAGTTTTTTTTAATGGTTTTATTATATAATGGATTTTTAAATTTTCAAATTTTGTAAGCTGCCCACAATCCTCTACATGTGAGCTGGATGGCTATATAAATTTATTTAATAAACAAATGTTATACTGCCTTTGCTAATATCCCCCAAGAAAAGATTATCCATTTTCCAAAATGTTTTTGGGGGACAAATGATGTCTCCACTGCCTGGTGGCGCAGTGGTTAGAATGCAGTATTGCAGGCTAATTCAGCTCACTGCCAGGAGTTCGATACTCACTGACAGGGTTGACTCAGCCTTCCATCTTTCCAAGGTTGGTAAAATGAGTAGCCAGATTGTTGGGAGGCAAGATGCTGACTCTGTAAACCACTTAGAGAGTGTCGTAAAGCACTATGAAGCGGTAGCTTAGTCTAAGTGCTATTGTTATTATATCTGAATTTCAAGAAGTGATTTCCTTACAGTTTTATCCCACATTCTTTCCCTGGGTCGGTAGTAGAATGAAATGCCATCAGGCTGCTGCCTCTGACTCTTTTGAGTCTCAGGAAAGGATAATTTCTTAAGTTTATTAAAATAGCAATAACAGCAAGCACTGATGGGTTTTTTTAGTCATCCATCCTATAAATAAGTATATGTACAGTGTGAGTGATTCCAAAATTACAGCTCACTCACCCTCACTAAGTCCTTTGTTCCCAGTATGTGCTTTTTATAGAGGTGTTTATTTTGTAATTTTTGGTTTTATTCTATGTTAGTCATGCAGAGTTGCTACTGCAAGATGGACAGGCATATAAGAATGAATGAATGAATGAATGAATGAATGAATGAATGAATGAATGAATGAATGACATACTTTTCTTTTTTTTTAATGCAGTAATACCTGAAGGCATATGGATAAATCCTATTGGTCATCCTGATTATATGGTCTTAGAACTCACTAGATTATTCTGGGTTTTTTGTTTGGTTGTCCTTTTTTTGTATGTATGCTGGTTTCTATACATACATGCAATTCTCTCTTACCATAGAAATTTTAGTCAACTGATATTAGTAGTAGATAGAACAGTAATGCCTTACTATTTATGTCTGTCTTTTAATGCATTTTTTGGGATACATATCCCAATGGGATGTTTATCTTGTAATGCCTTGCAGCATTTCTAGTCCTATTATTAAATATTAAATGTGGCATTTAATATAACTATAGAGAAATCTGAATCCCTTCATGTGAATCCCCTGATAATCTCCCAATAGTCAGGGATTATGAAAGGAGATGATCAAAACATCTATTCTACAGGCTTCCACTCTGCACTAAATATTGCACTGTGATAGTACTTCTCTATATAACAACTACGTATTTGAAAACATGCTGTTGACTGAATTTGTCTATCATACTAAGATAAAGGTTATGCACCATGCATGGCTAAACCAGTATTTACTGAATAAACAATAATTGGTGGGTTCACACAATTAACTTAGCCTTAAATCATAGTTTACAAATAATAGGATCTTAAGCAAAATATCCTAAGCAAAAATCCTGTGAATCACATCTGCTGCCCCTGGCCTTTTTGAGTCTCAGAAGAGGTCAATTTCTTAAGTTTGTCATAATAGCAAAAAAAGATTTGAGTCATTGCTATTAATGAAGAAGAAGTGCTGTTGTAGACTTATGGTGGACAGATAGACTGAGAAGAAACAGCCACAATGATACCAGAGGAATCAATACACAGCAGGAACATTAAATAGAAGATGAAATTAAGGAGAAAAAAATACATATACACTATCCAAGTGAATGCCTGGATGAAGGTAAAGTGGCATTCACTGAACCTTCTGCAATTTGACATTGACTGAATCAGTTGAGACTGCACATCCCAGAATTCCTTAACCAAACTCCTTGGAATTTTGGGATTTGCAGTCCAAACATATGTGAAAAGTGATACTTTGAAGAAGGCTTAACCATTTTCATCCGTAATTAAGTCTCAGATGGATTTACAACTATATATTGCTTATGCAGTAAAATGGATTGATTTGTATGTGGAAGAATTGTCAATCTTGTTTTCTTTCCATTTATTTTTTCAGACTTAAATTCACATGTGAAGTTCATCATACAGTAGTTCTCCAATCCATACACAAATAACTATGGATTTCTTTACATATTTTCCAAATATAGGTGCTTCTTATTTGCATGAATATCAAACCTTTTGGTTTAGATTTTAAAAAAACCTAATTTGGAAGATAATCTACCTCAGATTTCTGACCAAGCAGTTTCTTGCAGATATGAAAAAAAGAGAGACATGACCAAGTTCCTACATTGTGCTGAGTCATAGTTTTGTTACCCTTTAATTGCAGAATGACCCAACGGTTAGCTGGATTTGCATAATGTGCCAAACTACAAATCAAGGTTGACAGAGTACCTAGCTTCACAGACTGCCCTAAAGCAAAATAACCCACATTAATGCTTAATTAAATGCGCGAACCCAGACAGAAGAATTTCAGAAACCAACTTCCAAACTGGAAGAACCTACCAAAACACCTCAGATGTTGTTCACGGTGCTGTGTTCACTCCAGAAAGATAGTGTGTGATCAATCAGGTCAAAAAGTATGATGAAAGACTTAAAAGGCATCAGTGTGTCACAGCTGCTCATCTCTGTCCCTTTTCTGAACTCTGGGTGAATGCAGAACTGAAACAGTTTTAAATACTCTGATTCATCCATAAATGACTGATCTGCTGAAACAACTTATGTTACACTCTATGCAGTGGCGTAGCATGGGGGGTGCAGGGGGGGCCGGCCGCACCGGGCGCAACATCTGGGGGGGCGCGCTTGCACTCGGAGCTCTCTGCCCCTGCCTGGCTCACTCACTCTCTCTCACTGCAGTGCTGGCTGTGCGAATCCGATCCGAGCCGCTGGGTCGCCGCCCACTGTGGAGGGGGGGTGCCAGGCGTGCGGTGCGGTGTGGAGAGAGAGCGAGGGACTATCTGGGGGAGGGACAGTGCAGCGGCCGGGTGCTTGCCCCGGGTGCTGACAACCCACGCTACGCCACTGACTCTATGTTAGGCAAGAATAGAAGATTAGGCTTGTAATTCTCCAAGTGACATATGGGTATGGAACTATGCCATCCCGAAGTGTAAAAAACAACAACAGACTCTTGGTTTGTCTAAACAGAAAGAAAATGGAACAAACAATTAAAAACAGTACATGCTGAATTTAATGTTTACTCACTTTTTCACTTAGCTGGAAACTGCAGATCCTCTTTCATTTAGTCTAATTCTGTTTTTTTTATATATATATATATATATATATATATATATATATATATATATATATATATATATATATATATATATATATATATATATATATATATATATATATATATGTAAAGTGATCATTTCCTGTGACTAATCTCTGTTCAAAGAGAACAACTAAATATATCCATCTGACTGGGGGGAAATGTGAACACTTTGAATATCAAGAAACCAGATCTAGTTTCTCATCTGTAAGTAAAAGCACATTTTTATCGGGGGGAAAATGCTTTGAAAATAAGAGTTATGGAGCTGGACTTAATTCAGGTTTCAGTCAAACTTCCTTTCCAAAACTACATTACAAAAGAATTCTAAAAAGCATTTCTCAACAGTTCCTCATTAACAACTTACCGTATTTTGTATCTGTATTTATAGAGGTCCCATATTGACTAGGTCAAATTATTATTAGTTTCAAAACTTACATACTCAACAGATGGCAAAATAATAAAAAAGTGGAAAGCAAGACGTATTTGAGCCATAAATGAAAACTACCTGATTAACTGTTTCCTTACATTCTTATATATTTTTTCCTTATATTCTTCACATATTGGTGTATTACATATTTTTTGACCATGAAAACGGAGCTGTTAATATACTTATATTTGGAACCAAAAACTATAAGTAGAGTCTATTATAACCAGTAGGTCTGTTCCATATATGTGCTTGTGTCCATGGAATTGAAAAAAATGTGTGCGCTAATATTACAGATAGCAGCAAGAGTGGTTTTGCAAGCATTTGGCTTGATTTTTTTTTAGTAGAACCTTTGGCAGAAAATGTAAAACAGTATTTCTAGGAACAGAAAATATGCTGAAGGAAAAATTTTGGTTCCAACCTATGACAGGGATCATATTTTAAAATATGTCAACATTGAGGAACAATATAGATGCAGTCACATATAATGTCAATGACTGTCAGCAGTACTGTGGTTGCATCTTTCATTCCCCCTCCCATTTTCAAGGAAGAAAACTGTGTTTTTATTTAGTGTCTCAAAATTGAGTTCAGTTGCTAACAAAATATATCATCTTGCTGTTGAAGATAATGTATCAGTCCAGGTTCTCCAGCTTTAAAATATACAAACACTCAGTTCAATCCTCATATATGACTATTGTGAATAGAGAATATGAATGCAATTGCAACATGGTATTCCAGAATAAATAAGTAAACACTTTACTATAGGAAAAAAAAATATCAATCTATCCAGCATGGTGAAAATTCAAATGCAAGCAGCAATTCATACATATGATTCTGGTTTAGGCAACCAATCTAAACAGTTGCTTGATTCAGATATTTATACATTGTTCTTCATTAAAATTTCTGAAACACATTACAGAATCGTATTTGTACATATTGCCCCAAGTGTGTTATAGGCCCCATTTTCTGGCTGTATTAATATCCATAGCAACATCTGAAGGTCGGCGGTTTGGTGGGTCGAATCCCGAGTGCCACATAACAGAGTGAGCGCCTGTTACTCATCCCAGCTTTTGCCAACCTAGCAGTTCGAAAGCACGTAAAAATGCAAGTAGAAAAATAGGAACCACTACGGTGGGAAGGTAACAGCGTTCCGTGTGCCTTTGGCATCTAGTCGTGCCGGCCACATGACCACGGAGACGTCCTCGGACAAGCGCTGGCTCTTCGGCTTCGAAACGGAGATGAGCACCGGCCCCTAGAGTTGGAAACGACTAGCACGCATGTGCGGGGGAACCTTTACCTTTACCTTATATATACTCACGTTGTACTGTTTTAATAGCTTTGTTTTAATTGTTTTTATTTTCTATGATGTATGCCACCCAGAGTCAAGATGGGTAGCTATACAAATCAAATTGAATCTGATCCATATTCTATTGATTCATATACAAAGATTGATATTTTGTTTACACAATAAACGTTCATATCTCATCCTAACACACTTGAAAAATGTCAGGTTGGGAAAGGCTGGTTTAGTATACATAATGTCAAATACAATGGCGTTCCCTTTATGAAAAGAAAAGAAATCATTGGTATGATCAGAAACTAGTCTGTCACCAATGAAAATCTTTTGGATGAAAGAGAAACCCCGAAGAGAATGCATATAAGATATATACTTCATACCCCTCTTTGACAAAAAAAAATGCCATGTTGCCATTTATATAGTGGTATATAACCAAAAGAAATAGAGTTACAACTCTTGGGTAACTGATTTATTGTTCTAGAGCAGAGCAATCAAATTTGCAATGTCAAGTGACGTGTCACGATGTATCACAACTTTTTTTCTTTTTTTTTAATTGAAAAGTTTTTCAGTACATTTTATCTTTAACAAAACAAAACCCCTCCCAACTTTTTTTTCTATTGCTGGCAATGGGGTGGGCACGGTTTTGCTATGATGCATCTGGCCCATGGGCCGGCAGTTTGACACCCCTGTTCTAGACAGTCTCTGCAGCATCTTTTTTTTTTTTTTTAAAAAGAATGTTTCATAGAAACCTAAAGGGTACTTGAAAAAATATTCCAGTGATTTAACGGCTTATATGTTATTTTTGAAGATCCTGGAATGCCAATGTGTAGGGTAAGATGTGGACAGTAAATCCATGAGACAGCCTTATAGATGGTTGCTATAGCAATCTTGACATTTAACATGCCTTCCTCTTTATGATTCTACAATACTAAATGAATTAAATATAAAGCCTGTGGCAGTTTCCTGCAATCTTTCTCTAGGTACCTCAAAGCTCTTGCTTTACCTCTGACCTGCGTTTGATCAAACCACAAACTTTTAACCATTCAATCATTTTAAAATTCTGTGAATGCACCCACATCTACACAAAAAAACTTTTTATTGCACAATAGCTACCACTAAGCAGGAGACCTTTAGACAATTTCTTTACAACTTATCCTTGAACTGGTTTATGCTGTCTTCAAAAAAAACCTTCCTTCAATCAGCAAAAGCCTCATTTTTTTCCTTGAATATCCATCCTCATTACATTTATTGCCTCATTACAGCTTGGAATCCCTTTATCTTTGACATTAGTAATAGGAAAGGGGAAATGAAGGCAACTATTCACAAAGCTGATATTTTAAGGTGTTCCTGTAAAGTTGTGCACCTGGGCTTAAGCTACCTCTTGCCTTTCCCAACATATTACATTATCTTTAACAGTTGCTTAGATTCTCTTGATTTCCTGCTTTCAGGGGCGTTGAAACTTTTCAAAAGGATCTGGACTACATGTTAACCAAAACAATTCAACAATGCCAAAACAATCAGTCAACTGTCATTTCATACTTGAAATCTTCTGTCACATTTCTTTTATTTACGTGTGTACAATTGCAGCCGTGCATTCCAGCCCACGCATCATTCAAATAGCTGTCAAGTTAATGTTTTCCTCCTACAGTTCTCTCTGCCTACGATGGTGTTATTCTTCTCAAGGGTTTTTTTTTTCTTTCGAATACTTTAACAGATCTTAAATCACATTGGGAGGAGGTGATATCTACCAGCCCAGCAAGCATCTTGGTACTTACTCAGCATTAATCTTGCTACAATAGACACATAGACATAAACAATAGCTACATATTATGCAAAAGAGACAGTCAAGAAGCCAAGAACAGGAAACAAAAAAGACTAATACACCTTCCCGCTGGAAATCAGCACCCAGATGAGCATAGATTAACCCATGATTAACATCAAGCCAATAATCAAGAAGTAATAATCCAGTCAAGAAATTACCAGCCAAGCTAACCTTAAACATCCCAACAAAAGGACATGTAAGACCACCCCCACCAACACTGACAGGGCAAGCCACTAGAACAGACATGTCAAACACAAGGCCCGGGGGCCCGGATCCGGCCCGCGAAGTGGTTTCATGCGGCCCGCGAAGCCATCCTGGTAACAGTGAGGGAACAGCCCCCACTGCCTTGGCCCTGGCCCAGAGACCCTCCTTCTGCCAGAGACCCTCAGATCTGTCCCACTCCTGCCCAGGCCCCCATAGGCACCCTTGATTCCAACGATGTAGAGCTGGCCATGCCCACCTAGTAGGCCATACGCACTCTAGCCACGCCCACCCAGTAGGCCACGCCCACCCTGGCCATACCCACCTGGCCCCTTGAGGGCAACCGCAATGCTGATGCGGCCCTCAATGAAATTGAGTTTGACACCCCTGCACTAGAATATAAAGTGAGAGCAAACCCCACTCCTTACTAGCACTGATGATGTTACCTAGTTTGGGTAATGAAACGTCTGCAAGAAAACAAGCAAGTTCAGAGAGCACCAAGGACCCCTCATTTTAACCCTGAGCTACAAATATTCTCCTTTATTGGAATCTTGCTACAACTCAGAGATTTTGCAGAGGTAGCTCTTGAGGGTCAACAAAGGCCATCATATTTTTTTATTTATTTATTTTTATTTATTTTAATTCCATTTATATCCCGCCCTTCTCCGAAGACTCAGGGCAGCTTACAAGCTTAGCAGTAGCCTTCATTCTATGTATATGCCTGCTTATTAGGGCTTTCACACACACCCCAAGCGGCATTATTACAAAGTCAGCTTAATTGCCCCCAACAATCTGGGTCCCCATTTTACCTACCTCGGAAGGATGGAAGGCTGAGTCAACCTTGAGCCTGGTGGGATGCGAACCTGCACTAATTGCAGGCAGCTGGTGTTACTTAAGGAGGCATTAGCCCACTGCTCCACCAAGGCTTATAATTTATTATAAATATAATTTATTATAATATGAAAGTCTAATTTTTACATATGTCTGCATATGTGTTTTTGTATATGTATAAAAATTCATGCCGTTAGCAATGTCTTTCCAGCTAGTTGTATGTAACACCTTTTGTTTTCATTGAAAATACTGCTTTTGAGAAAAGTGAAACATCAAACAGAAAACAAAGTGTGTGTTTGTTTGTTTGTGTGTGTGTGTGTATTTCTGAATCCAAATCAAAGCCAAAATTTCTAAAATGGAATCAGATTTATGCTATTTGTTCAAACATAAGAAACAATCAGTTCTAGACGTTGGTGTTTTCACTAGGAACAATATATACCGTATATATTCTCTCTTTTTTTCCCTCTCCTCTTTTTTAAAAATGTAGGATGATAAAACATGTAGGGGAAAAATACATCTGAAAATAAAATATATTTAATCATTGTCTGAGAGGTGAACATAAAACAGACCATGTTATTCTACCCTGTGGATATTTAATTTGTTTAACCTGATTTTAATCATCCACATTATCAGTATGAAATGTCATTGGTTGGGAAAGTTTAAAATAACCAAGTGAAAAATATTTAAGAGGAATTCCTGAAGGACACTAGGAAATTCAAATTGCTAAGACTTATGATGTCCAGGGAGAGCTTTGCTTCTCAAAAATGGACCCTAGGTAATCCTTATTAGTCTGGGAAGAACAAAGAATAACATCCAAAAAGCCATATCATAGGAGATAATGGTCTCTATTTGCAAAATGTTCTTCTTTGAGAAGCACAGACCCTGTGGTGTTGGGAACTGTCTTCAAGAACAGAAACCATAGTCAGATTTTATTTATTTTTTATTTAGCATATAACAGTGATGGCAAACCTTTTAGAGACCGAGTGCTTAAACTGCAACCCAAAACCCACTTACGTATCGTCGGGTGCTGGGTGGGTGTGGCCCATTGGGTGGGCGTGGCTGCAGTGATAACAGCAGACTGGGTGGGAGTAAAATGTTCCTTCAGTCAATTCCAACTTTGCGAGATCTTTTTTTCCCCCGCAAGAAGTAGAAATTGATTGATTGAACCTTTTTTTTTTTTTTGCACATGGCGGCGGAGGCCTAAAGCGAAAAGGTTTTATAAAACCCAGCTGAAGGCCTAGGACTGGGGCAACAGTGCGTGTGCCCACAGAGAGGGCTCTGCGTGCCACCTGTGTCACGTGTGCCATAGGTTCGCCACCACAGGCATATAACATATTACACATGGCCTTGCGACATAAATTTATATTTCAACTAGATTAGTAGAACCCAATAAAATATAAATGTCAAAAATATCTATGTTCAAACATTAATGTCTAGGACATTTAACCATTGAAGTGCGGCATTGTTTATATATATTTTTTTTAAAAAAAATCAGATACTGGATTGATATATATGCCCTCAGCTTACAGCTGATCACAATGTGACCTACAGTTGGATGTGGGACCCTGAGGAAAGAATACTATGTTCCATTTATACAGAGAGGCTCAGCAGCTACCATGTGACATGCGAATCCTACCTTTTTTGTGGGGTCATTTATATGTCTTCCTATAACTGGCCATTCTCTCAGATGCTTAAGATAGGTCACTAAACATTCTAAACCGCTACATGCTCCATCAAGCGTGTTTCTGGGATCATCCATACTGGAATAACTGTTGTATAATATCATATTTTAAGTGTACATGGGCTGGAAGAGGTCTTTAAGCCCCATTTTTTTAAGTATGATGCACTACAGGGTATCTCTGCTACTTCCTCTGGCAACTGCTTGTGTTCTTGGAGCTACAAGAGATGAGAAAGAACAAGAAACGGAATTTCCATAATATAGATGTGATATTTTATATGAACAATAAATCAACTGCAACTTGGTAATGCTGGTGAAGATTCCTCCAGGCCAATCAACCAAAAGATTTCTTTCCCCAAAGCAGTTTCAAGAACAATGAGGTAAGTGTATTGGATTATTATAAAAACATATGGCCCCTAATTAAGAAATATCATCTGATGCTTTCCCAGTGCATTGTATTCAGCCACATAGTTTATAGCTTTCTTGTTTCTACTTAATACGTTGCAGTGCATTGTTGAAGGAAAAGTCTTCATCATGGTTCAGTCCAAGCTGGGCATAAACAACATGGCGACTGCTTTAGAAAGAAAGCGGCAGTTTATTGAAGAGGAGAGCCAGACAGAAAGATGAGTCTGGAAGAAAGAGAGCAAGCACATGTAGGGAGTGGGTTTTTATACCCTCTGGAGCCTTTTGTTTGGAGTTGTTTCCTGTTTGAGGCTTTGTATTTCCTGTGTCACATATTCTGACCTGAGTCTGGGTGTGCCTTTCTGGTATTCTTGATAGTGGTGGGTTAATCCTATTATGTCCCAAGGGTTATATCCTGCTTCCCTGGAGCTGTGGCTGATGACTCTTAGATTTTTGGTGTTGATCTTTCTTCCTAATCCCAGGTTCCCGATTCCAGTCTTTCTGACAAGATTATCTGCATTTCTGCAGACCTGGTTTCTGCTTGGGACAGAGAGACTTGGGGGCAGGGTTGTTTTCTGCTTTTAAAATCCTTCTGCCCTTTTAATATTTCCTTCTTGGGGGGGGCTGACTTTCCACAGCATACTGTATTATTTGTCAAATTCATCATAAGTCACAAGACCCTGTATGCCGACAAGAGATCAAAGTCCAGCCCACCTTGAATGCTTTTTTTGCCTCCCACTCATTTCCCTTGACCACTGTGGTTGGTCAGAATTTTCTAGAGAACTTAAGCTTGCAATAAACCTTTATACTCATTTGAACTGCCTGGATCTCCTGATTTCCCCAGCACTTGACATTATTCCCAAAAATGAAATGCCAGAAAATCAATACAATTGTCCTTTTTTGTTGTTTGTTTCCCTGAAGCAAATTAATAATGAATAAATCAAACAAGATAGTGTTTCTTTATTTATAAAGAATCCAATAGCCTACATATTAAAGGATTTCAAGCTGTTCTTAATTTTCCACAAAAAGTAATTTTTCTTTCTGACTCAAACATTCAGGAGTCATGCAAACCAACATTTTTTTTAATCAAGAGGGGGTAAATAACACTAATAACCTGTTCAAATGATCCTCTACATCAGGAATAATACTTAGTTCCACATTCTGCATTCCAAAGAGTGGTGGGTTGGGTCAGAATACCAATAAATTTGATTTCATTTCATTTAACCTTAATTAACCTTAATGATAATTTGCTTTAATATATTTATGTACTGCTGTTTATACAAAGTTTTACAGGTAGTCTTCTACTTACAAGCATTGGGACCAGAATTCCATTGTTAAACAAGGTGGTTGTTATGTAAATTGCACCTGATTTTACAAGGGTTTTTTTTGCCACGGTTGTTAAGCAAATAAAACAGCTGTTAAGTGAATCAGGTGGTTATTAAGCTATTACGCTTTCCCCGTTGCTTCTGCTGGTTAGAAGCCAGATAGGAATGTCACAAATGGCAATCACATGACTCTTGGATGCTGCAACTTTCATAAATATATGCCAGTTGTCAAGTGCCCAAATCTTGATCAAATGATCGTCTGGATGTTGTGACGTTATCAATGTAAGGGTCACTTTTTTCAGTTCTGTTCGGAAGTTCAAAACAAATGGTTGTAAGTCAAGGACAATCTCTATAAACATTTTTTAACAATTTAACAATGATAAAGACTCCTTTTTTTACAACCCTGTAATCCCTTAATTCAGAGTTGAGTCAGGGCGACTGGATGGAGCTGAGCGTAGGATGTATGTTAAAAAAGGGTAGAAATTTAATCACACGGTCATATCTCTGGCCAAGCCATTTTGATTATTAGGAGCCCCATGGATGTCCATGACTGATCACCTTTCATCTAAGGAACCATCAGTCATCCAATAATAATGCTGTTGGAAGGGATTTCTGTCTGAGCAAATGTTGGACTTTTTCACTGCACAAGCATCATAGATAAATATTTGTGAGGAGTAATTATCATTTTTAGATGCAATCCTTCCTGCTTTCTAAAACAAAAGATTTTTTTTCTCCTGAAAGTATGGCTGCTGTGATACATATAACATGGAGCAGCAAAGAAATTATACCAGTTGGCTACAAGCTGTTCTCTCCCCCATGCACAGTGATTGATTATTGAGAAAAATAAATCAATAAATGAAATAAATTGATAAAATGACTTTAACCAATTATTTGTTCTTGGCAGAAAGTACTACTGGAATAAATAACACTTCTGTTCAGGAAGGAAAACATCTGGAAAATATTGCTTTGCAAACACTGCAAAATACAGATATGTATGTGAAGGATTTGTACACGCTACAAAATAAAAGTTTAGAAAAGATGCCAAAATTATGGTCTGGGGGGGGAAGATCCTGGAGTAACTCTCCATTAGAAAAGGCTGCAATGGAGTGGAGGTTTTTAGCTGAGAAAAAAAGGAAAGGGGGAATTTGAAAAATGTATGAAAACATATTTAATGTAAAAAAAATGTAGTAGGATTTATCTTTGTCTAAAACAGAGGTCGCCAAACTTGACAACTTTTAAGACTTTGGATTGCAACTTCCAGAATTTTATCTGTCATTCCTAAAAATACTGAGAATAAAAGTCATAGAATTCTGGAAATTCTAGACCAGGACTCCGCAAACTTGGCAACTTTAAGACATGTGGACTATGCTAGCTTGGGAATTCTGGGAGTTGACCTGCACAAGTCTTAAAGTTGCTAAGTTTGGAGGATTCTGGTCTAGAATTTCCAGAATTCTATGACTTTTATTCTCAGCTTTCTTAGGAATGGCAGAAAAATTTGGGCATGAATTTGATATGACAACTTTGAACTCACATTATCTAGTTGACTAATCAGCTGTCCACAAGCCAGGTTAACAAAGGGACCACCTCTTTCTGAATACTTCTATTTCTACCCAGGAGAGAAATGTGATTGGGCGGCTTGCAATCTGAGTATATATAGTAGCTTGCCCTGTCACTTTTACCTCCTTGGTGTTTCACAAAAAGACTGTCCCACATTTCCTCCAGGAGCCAACTCAGATATGCAGGGATTAACACTAGAGAATCAGGCAAAAAACAATACTTCAATAGATGTACAACCAAGAAGGAATCACAGCAAAACCAATGTTTATTTGCATACCGATGATGAGTCATCTGCAAGATGATAACACCAAGAATTCCACTATTCAACCTTGGGTTGCATATTTTATTTTCTGTTGGAACATGTTAAACTGCCCGAGATGACCCTTTCAATATCCAAAATATGTATCACAAGATCTTTGGCCTCTTGCAAAGAACAAAAATTCTAAGTAAATGACACAAAGCTATTTAACAAAACCAACAGTGGTCAGTTAAACCCAGGGTAACTCATTTCATAGCTGGATTATAAACTGGTTTATCTGCAGCTGGGTTTCAGCAAACCACAGCTGATCCTTTAGAATCGTTATTTGATAAGCACGAATTGGATGCCCAGCTTCTAGCCTGTAGCCTCTAGTCACAACCAAGTTGCTTCCAAGGTACTGAATCACTGAAAACTTGCTTTAGTAATTTGTGAGTTGGCATCTCAAGTAGAGACTTAGCTTTAACAGCAGTAATTGAAAGTGATGGTCGCATATGATTCATTTACAATTAGAAGTGGAACTTGCTCTCGAAGCTACTAAAAGTTCTTTTTTTCTTTATTTGCACAGAAGCTAAACAATTGCTTTTTGGAGGAATATAGCTCAGCATTTACATTATTAAAAGGATCGTTTAGTTCTCATGAACTAAATACTCCACATATTCAGTAGACAAAATGCAATGAAATAAAATAAATGCAGCCCCAAAGCCTGAGCTGTCTCATCCCTCTCCCTGCTAAATTATAACCATACATACATCTTTGATGTGCCTTCTCCAAGTCTCATCCCTGCACTTCCTTCAATTTATTTTTGGCTCAAAACCTGTAGCTACTGGTGTAAGTCATAGGGGTACATTTTTGAATAGTCATGTAGATGATTATGTGATTAAGCCATTCCCTAGAATTCCAAGTGAAGCTACATTTGAATGCTTCTTCTAGTATAAAAATAAATACAGGTAGTCTTCGACTTACAATGACAATTGAGTCCAAAATTTCTGTTGCTGAGACAGTTGTTATGTGAATAAATAAAATATTGTAAGTTGAGAACTACCTGTAGTTACATCCTTAGCATGTATGTCTACAACATCCATCCATTCACAGAAAGCTACAGAACTAAGTGAATTAGAACTAATTAGAACCTAGAACTAAGGAGAAACTTCCTGACAGTTAGAACAATTAACCAGTGGAACAACCTGCCTCCAGAGGTGGTGAATGCTCCAACACTGGAGGTTTTTAAGAAGAGACTGGACAGCCATTTGCCTGAAATGGTATAGGGTTTCCTGCCTGAGCAGGGGGTTGGACTAGATGACCTCCAAGGTCCCTTCCAACTTTATATTATTATTATTATTATTATTATTATTATTATTATTATTATTATTATTATTATTATTCAGAAACATAGATAGCCTTTCTGAAGAACAACAGATACTTCCATAAATACTTCTTTGTTAGGAAAGAAATCAATTTTTCACTTATCACAGTTTTCTTACATCACTTTTCCCAGCCTAGACAAGTTATGTCCACAGTTCCCATATTTTCCAGGTTGATTCTTTGTAAATTCTTCAGGATGGGGGTTCAATCTCTGTAAGTCTGAGCTCGCCAAATTGGGGAAGATTATCTAGTAAGTCTTCTCTTCAAATCCCACTCCCAACTTGCCACAGTCAACTCGCTGCAGGAGAACTCACCAAGGCCAACTTACTGCAGGACAACTCAACATGGGACAAGAGTTACACTAATATTGAATATTGAATATTCTATCAAATAGAATCATTAAAGAAAGGATGCCAAAGGAGGGAGGAAATAAAATTTGAATGGCAAAAATTAAAATAATTTTTTAACTTACATTAAATTATTAAATTGAATTGTTGAATTTTTCCTGTAGTGAGTTGTCCCATGGCAAGTTGACCATGGCAAGTTGGCTGAGAGTTGTCCCATCCCACCCTGGCAAAGTAAGTGAGACTTGTAGCATCACTCCTTGTATTGAGTAGTTTTTTTTTTTTCCCCTCTGCTTTAAACTCACATTTTTATCATTCTGCATCTTTCTCTCCCCACTAATGTTTTATTGTAGTATTTATGAGGCTCCTTGGGTGCTGGCCTTTTTAGCATGGAGATAGATTTATATGGGATGGGAATGTGGGGTGTATTGCCGTAAAGGAAACCAAAGAAAGATCAACTGCAAATACTTGTGTATGAGATTCCTCGGGGTGCAATTTTAAGACTGCCATATATGCAAATCCTATATTTTAAAATTACGGCAATTGCAACAACTGCAATTTGAGATCCGTGCCAAAAGTTCCTTCAGTTGCAGTCCCATTACTTTAACCTAGCAAAGCAGCAACAGGAATTTTGGCACTGAAGTTAGTCTTCACAGGAACATAAAAATCCTATGCCGAGGTCAAGCCCAACAACAAATAAGAGGAGCATGCTAGCTGGGGAATTCTGGGAGTTTGAATTTGCACCTCTTAACATTGGTAAAGCTGAGAAACACTGCATTCAGAGAAATACCTGGCATTCTTTGAAAAGTAGTTCACAGACCTCTAACTATTGTAATGCTAGTTTAATCAATTGTTTACTGTTTCTGCTCCTACGCCATCAACAGCAGATTGGAATGTGTTGTTTTGTGTAAACTTTAAATAATTAGAAAAACCTCCATTATTACAATCCTCTGTATTCAGTTTGTCTGAAAGAATAGGCCAAGGCACACTGGGGGCATGAAACCTCCGTGAAAGTGTTTGAATTGTCAAACAGTTCAAACTTTCTTAAAGATGTGTTTTAGACCAGGGGTCCCAAACCCCCCCCCCCAGTCTGTGGACCAGTACCGGTCCATGGCATGCCAGCAACCGGTCCGCACAAACAAGCAAAGCCCCATCTGTGGGATGCAGGCAGCACACAAAACCACGTCCCCTCCAGTCCATGGAAAAACCTCTCTCCACGGAACCGGCCCCTCATGTCTAAAAGGTTGGGGACCTCCATTTTAGATGCTCCTTTGAGCAAAACAAAGGAGGCCGCAGATGGACCTCAGCAATCAAACTAACTTTATTCTGCTGGTGCTTTAGTTCTCTTTGCCAGCTGCTATTCTCAGTAGATACCTTTCTGTATTAAATGGACTGCAGGTAGTCCTCAATTTACAACCATTCACTTAGTGACCTTTCAAAGTAATGGCAGTGAATAAAGTGACTTATGATCGTTTTCCACACTTATGACTGTTGCATCATTTCCGTAGCCATGTGATAAAAATTTGGATGTTTGGCAACTGACTCATATTTATGACAGTTGCAGTGTCTCAGGGTCATGTGCTCCCTTTTTGCGACCTTCTGTCAAGCAAAGTCAATGGAGGGGCCAGATTCATTTAACAACCATGTTACTAACAACTGCACTGATTCACTTAACAACTGTGGCAAGGTGGTAAAATGGGGCAAAACTCATTTAAATCTGTCTCATTTAACAACATAAATTTGGGCCTCATCTGTGATTATAAGCGAAGGACTACCTGTATCCATTCCAGATCCATTTCAAAATTAAGGGATAAGAAGGTTTGTGTTGATGGCCTGGAGATGGTGGTTGGTTTTGGCAGGTTTTCTTTTTTTATTATTCTTATTGTTGTTGTTGCTATTATTTTTGATATGAAATCTTTTGGGATTTCAGTCCATGAAACTTTTTTATGTATGGATACTAGCATCAAACAAGGCATTAAACTTTCTTCAATTGCATGTCTGCAAGCTTTCATCTAAAAAAAAGGATAGTGCTAAAAGTTGCGTATAGAAAAAGTAATTACATGTTTTTTAAATAGCTTACATTGGAAAAAATTACATTAAAGAAGAGTGTGCAGAGGTGATCTACATATCAAGGGGATCAAAGCAAGAGCAATTTACATTTTAAAGAGTTGGACAAATTACATTAACTTGTGAGTACACTGGGGGAGTTACATACAAAGGAGATGTATATGTGAATCATTACCAAAAAAAAGTATTTTTAGAAAATCTGTTCAGACACCTGCTAGTGTGGAATGCAAGATTTTACCGATCCTCACATTTCTAACTTTGAAGTCTTAACTTCTAGTATATCGTCTAGTCCTCCTAGGTCCCCCATCATCCTGTCCCAACTTTGCAGATATTGGAATGTTTATTTAAATGCCTATATTGGGTTTATGTGTACAAGCAAACTAGCATATCCAAAATTTATGCAAATGTCATTAAGTTAGCCTTTCTCTAGGAAGAAGGATGGAGTAGCAGGGTTAGATACAACAAAGACAGAAAGAGCTGTTTCAGAGAAATAAGTGAGGGATATTGTCAACAAAGCAACACTGATTTATCCTAGAATGAGAAGAAAGAAACATGAGCCAGAATTTTCTTAGAGTCACAGTAGAACACTGTTTCCCAATCTTATCAACTTTAAGACGTCTGGACTTCAACTCCCAAAATTCCCCAGCCAACATGCTGACTGGGGGATTTTGGGAATTGAAGCTCAGGTATTTTAAAGTTGCCAAGACAGAAAAAGACTGTAGTAGAATGATAGTACATGTAATTAAAATGATTACTTTAATGCCTTTGACAGCTGCCGAGTCAACAGTTTAACTGATATGCCTTTCAGCGCCAGAAAGAATTAATGACCCCCGTAGGAGATAATTTTGGAAGAAAAGGAGTATAGATAGCACAGGCTAAAACTGATTCTTCAATTCCAGATGTGGAATAAAAAAATGCAAATGGGACAGTAATGCAGTGAAACAAGCCTTCTCTTTCCCTGATTACTCAGCATTGCTAGCCCTTCCAGAAATGCCCTTTCACTCATTACACTAAATCATAATATGATTAATTTGAGCTGAATTTGGCTGCTATGTAAAGACTGTCACTGTAATTGTAAACCATGGTTTGTGGCTCAGTACAATAGTAAAGCAACTGTTCCAGACTATTTTCGTGCCATCCTTGGGTCTACCTAATTCTCATGGTCTAATGAGGCTCTGGATAAAAATACACCAAATAGTCATAGATCAGGTTCACTTATAATTAAATTAGACAGCAGCCTTTTTTCTGACTGTGAAGAGTCAAGTGGTAGCAGCATACAAGGCAGTTTGACAGCCAGTGCCAGCATGTGAACCAATTGCAACTGCAGGATTCAGCCATGAAATCAAGCAGATCTGATACAGCATCAAGTTGTTCCAACAAGCATTTTGGTTTTTAGCGTCCTCAAGTAAGATGTCCTTATTTCCCAATTTCGCCTGGCGGAAATGAAACATGTCTATTAAGACCAGACTTTACAAAACCTCATCTTCTACCAGGAACTTCCCCCTGCAAATAACCCTAACCCTTTACCTTGCTAGGTTCTGGATTTCTAGCCATTTCTGCCTAGGTTCTCCAGAGTTGGAGGCCTCCATTATTAGGTTTGGGACCAATGGGGACTCTATCAGATATTCCGATGGAGTTTGATTCTTCTGCAGGTGATTAGGCAAGTCCATCAGCTTGAACCTGCTCCCAAGGCAGACGATGTGTCCAGCTGGACCCTGACATCAGGAGATATGCCGTCCAGACTATGCTGGCTTGCTCATTGGAATGTCACGAGAAATTTTATCAAACGCTTTACTAAAACCGGAATATATTATATTCGTGGTATTCTGACAGATTACAAAAAAAGTTGAACGAAGTAAATGTCTATGGAGATTCTCAGTCATCCAGGTCACAGTTGTCCCAAAGATGCTTCTTCATGTGGCAAATGGACTTTCTTGAAAGAAGATTCTATGCTATATTTGTCTTTTGACTGATTATTGCATTACTCAATAAGCATTACTGTTTATGGATGATATTATCTGCCTTAGAATCTTCCTACCGTGTTTCCCCAAAAATAAGACCCGGTCTTATTTTTTGCCTCCCAAAGAGGCACCAGGCCTTTTTTGGGGTTGGATGTCTTACCTGCTTACCTTAGGATCGCCGCAGCCAAGCCTCCCACACCCCAACACCTGTCATGCCCCCTGCCCAAGTTCTTCTGTGGCCACACGCCACGTGGCGCATCATGCTGGTGCTGCCACTTGTGGCGGGGGGCCACGTTTGCTCATCGTGCCAGTTCCACTGCTCACGGCTGAAGGCTGCGTGGCACATTGTGCCGTGGTGCACAAAAAAGGTTGCAAAGTGGGACAAAACTCACTTAACAAATCTTTCGTCTAACAACAGAAATTTTGGGCTCAATTGTGGTCGTAAGTCAAGGATTACCTGTATTTCTCTGTTCTCATGGAATTAAATGTATAACAAGTCTTATTATTTGTTTGTCATGAATGATGGATATATATTTCCCAGGATCTTGAGTAATCTTTCTCAGAATCTGGAATCTGAAAAACTCTAATCAGACACCAGGACTGCTGGAGTTTAATTCAACTTTGCTCAAAATCAAATAGAGGCTTTGCAATGTTCCTCCCCCCCCCCCCCCACCTAAAAAAAAGGCTAGCTTTGCATCCAGCCTACAAATGCCATGAATATTTCATCTAAAACATGTTGAATAATGGATATGGTAAAATTGCAATTTGTACGTGGGCATTTGGTGGCTGGAATACAGCTAAACTCACTGTATGAATTATTCACAATATTCCAAACGATTTGCACTGCTTTTATTTCTAAGTTCTTGTCATTTGAAGTGGGAATGAAGAGTTTGCTGAAGGAAAAAAAAATACACCAAAAACAAACACTGAGAATCTCAGTATCAGGAAAATGAGTAGGTTAAGAAGCATTCATGAATTCACTGTAAGGCACATTGTAAACGTATCTTGATTTCTACTGCTGGACAGTGGATGGTAAAAATACCGTGTTTATGATTGACTCCATAAACACAATAGCAGTCATTGCAGCCAGGATTTGTACAACATAATAATGACTCAAGCTGCTTAATGTGAGAGCACATCCTTTTATCACATTTGGTGATCTTTTTATGGCTGTCCTTGTCATCTAAACATGAGGGTGTTGTACTTTCAAGTAGCACCTCTGTGTTTTGAAAGCAACAAATACACATATCAAACTGTGATTTTTGATAACCCCAAACAGAAGCTTCAGAAGAGGGAAGAAGGGGTAAGGAATCTGCATACATGCAACTACCATAATTACTTTGTCACACAAGCGATCAAATCAATCAAATGGTTTATTATAGCCATATGGCCAGATACAATAAAACATCCAATAATAGAACTGTTACATACTTCAATGTCTTTAAAATATAAAAATGAACGAGTATAACAAATGAGTTCCAGTTTAGTGTAGTGGTTAGGGCACACCAGGCTAGAAACTAGGAGACTGAGAGTCAGGCACTCCCTACCTCTAAATACATGCATGCATACATACATACATACATACATACATACATACATACATACACACACACACACACACACACACACACACACACACCCTATTGAAATTGCCCAAATGCAAAGCTACAGTTACAGGTAATCCTTGATTTATGACCACAGTTGTTAAGTGAGACAGTTGTTATGTGAGTTTTGTCGCATTTTGTGACCTTGCTTACCAGAATTGTTAAGTGAATCACTGCTGTTGTTAAGTTAGCAACACAGTTGTTAAGTAAATCTGGCTTCCCCATTGACTTTGCTAGTCAGACGTTTACAAAAGGGGATCACATGACCCCAGGTCACTGCAACTATCATAAATATGAACCTGTTGCCAAGCATCTGAATTCTGATCACCTAATCATGGGGATGCGGCATGTCACTTTTTTCAGTGCCGTTGTAACTTTGAATAGTCACTAAACGAGTGGTTGAAAGTTGAGGCCTACCTTTAATAATATGAGAGGTGGTGGTGGCTATATCAAACTGTACTTACATTTCCTAGGAGATAATACTGTGCTATGAGGGTTTTTTTCTTATACGATTGTAATTTCAATAATAACTATTTTTATCTTATTGTCTAAATCAGAGATTTTAACACAGAAAAACATTTCACAAAGGGGGCAAGCCAAATGTTCCTTCTCCCTTGGCCCTGAGAATGGTACCTTTAAGAAACATTATGGTTGGTGCTGAGTTCACATCTACTATGTAGTTTCTGAAAATATCTTTCTTCCCTTGCTTTTATTTTATTCTCAGAGAGCTTGGATATTTTTTAGTTATCTTTATAATGTGTTAGGGAGAACAGATGTTACTCCTGCTGTTGTTATTTCCTATTGCCTATCTTTCATTGCTTTCAAACATCATGGGGCCACAACTGCAATCAGAAAGTCTGACACAAGGGGTCCCTTCAGGTTACAGGTTTTTATGGCTATAAGAGTTTATTGTACAATAAAAGACAGAACATTCACACACTCAGATACCTTGGCCTTGTCACAACTGAATAAGTGCAAAGAATACCACCTCCATCTCTGACAATTTCACTGAAAGTCTTCTCTGTTGAAAGTCAATTATTTTTGTCAAATTGTCTGAACACAGATAGAAAAAAATGCAAGGGATTTTTTTTTCCTGCACAGCATTATATGGACCTGCCGTTCTTAAAATTTCCCAACTGTATTGTTTCTGAACCTGGATTAGGCAAGACTTTGCATTCGCTTGTAGATCAATTGGTTCTTCAATCTCACCTCAAACGGTAAAATTTCTGCAGGAACCAATCTGGGTCGGTCCCCAGGATCAGAGATTTAGTCTTCCGAGCTGGAATCCATCCTCAGGGAACTTCTCTCTAGCAGTGTGTGTGCTTTAGGCTATTCTGTGTGTGCCTGTTATGTGTGGCTTTTTAGTTGTTGATTGGGGTGTTGATGGATAGCTACTAAGTCATTGGCTGTTGTTTCCTTGTGCACAAGCATTGGGGTCCATCATGAGTCCAAAAGCTCGGAAGACTAAACTCGGTGACAGGCCCAAATTGGATCCTGCAACATTATCCTGGGACATGTATATTTGCCTTCATTGTGTAAAATTTCTGTTGTACATAACCAACAAATTAGGTGGCAATTTGTAGCTGTTTCATTTAATCTATTTGGCTAAAAAACTACATTAAATAACAGATTCAGTGCAATTTTTTTCCAGGGATTCTAGTGTGTTCATATATTAATTATTTATAGAGAAAATGGAAAAGAGAACTTACAGCTTTTTGCCGAGGGAGAAGCAAATCTTTACCTAAGCGATACATAGTCAATATAAAATAAACGGCTGTGTTAAAACTCATTTATGGCTTCATATTCAGACTACTGCCTAGATCTATAATGGGATTTTGATCAAAACTGGCTTTAAAAAGAAAGAAAAAGAAGCTATCTTATTTCCCCTTTGTAAAATAGATTAAGGCAACATAGTGTTAAACATACTTACTAAGGCAAGCCCCTGAGTCAGATCTAAATAAGCACACTTATCAATAGGAATATGATAAAAAGGTAAAAATAGTCCAGAAAGGAACATTATATGCTAATGACACTTTCTCCATTACACATCCAAAGAGCAAAAAGAAACTACTGCATCTATCTATTTTAGAAAAAAAAATAACATGCATTCCTGAAGCTCATGTTGTATGCTATTGCGTTAAACCATGTCTATTTAAACTAGCCTGACTTGTCATGTAGATATGTAAGGCATTTCTGGAACATTGATGGAATAAACTATCAGGGGTAGTTGGACAAATTGGAGCTTCTAATATGAGTAGGGGAAGAGGATGTTTCTCTTAAGGATGCTTTGGCTGAAAAAGAAACAGCTACAGGCCGAAAAAAAAAAACATCCAGTAAATCTGGCTCAATATGCCAATCAGAGTATTTTCTTTTTTTATTTTCTTCATTTATTTATATGCATTTTTACAACAGTTCATTTAGTTAACATTTGAAGTTACCCTGGAAAAAGTGACTTATGACCGTTTTTCACACTGACGACCGCTACAGCAACAGCTACAGCTCATGCGATCAAAATTCAGACACTGTTGTGATTCAGGGTCAGCCTGTGGGTTCGGCAGTTGGGTTGGACGACTCAGAGGAGGGGGGTGTTGAAGACCTTGCTGAGGGGGTTGAAGATCTTGCTGATGATAGCCCTCAGGCAGGCCCCTCCCACTTGGTCACCATGGAGACCCAGCTGTGTGAGCCTGACAGTGTGGATGAAGATGACCCACAGCTGGCCCTGTTCAAGGACGCCCGACACAGGAGGCAGTCAAGTAGGAGTAAACAGAGGAAGGCTGTGGGGCTTCTCGGAAGGAGGCAGAGAGAGGCCACACCCTGAACTCTTTATAAAGGGAATGTTTGGGGAGGGCTGGTTTGCTGAAAGCAACCGCTCAGATAGTGTTTCAAAGCTCCTGTATCTTGGTACGTGTCTTGTTTGTTTTTTGTAGTAATAAATTTGGCAGACGTCATTCCAGCCTCTTGCCGTTTATAAAGGGGTTGCCTTTTCTGCAGGGCCGGTAGCAGGCTGGTACAGAACAGACACTTGTCAGTTGGCTCGTATTTATGACGGTTGTAATGTCCCAGGGTCATGTGATGATCCACTTTTGCAACCTTCTCACAAAGTCAGCGGGGAAGCCAGATTCAAACCTAACAGCCATGTTACTAATTTAACAAGGCAAGTGATTCACTTAACAACTGTGGCAAGATAAAATGGGGCAAAATTCACTTAACAACTGTCCTGCTTAGCAAAGGACATTTTGGGCTCATTTGTGGTTGTACGTCAAGGACTACATGTAACAAAGGAACAAAGTAGGTAGGTAGGTAGGTAGGTAGGTAGATAGATAGATAGATAGATAGATAGATAGATAGATAGATAGATAGATAGATAGATAGATAGATAGATATACACAAAATTCACCTGGCTTAGAACCCAATGTCTAAGAGCATTCTAACCAGTATATGCAATTTTCTCTTCCTTTGTGCATTCCTATACAGGTAGTCCTCATTTAATGCCCACTCATTTAGTGACCTTTTGAGGTTACAACTGCCAAGCCCAATTCTTTCTCTCACATGGTATCTGGGCTGAGTTCCTTCCTAAGAATCTGCTTCTTCATTACATTTCATCACAACAATGGTGCTGAACAAGGATTACTTGCAATGATTCCTCCTAGTTGTGGCTGTTCTGCCATCCCTGCAGTCACATAATTGTGATTCAGGCACTTGGCAACCAGCTCCTAATTGCAATGTTACAGCATTCTGTGCTCACACGGTTGCCATTTGCAATCCCTTCATTGCCAGCTTCCAACCCACAAAGTCAACGAGGATTTTGTGACTGACTTCCAGATCCCAACTGCCTTCAGCAAGCAAGGTCTGTCTACCTGCATTCTTTACTGTGAAGATGGCACTTAAAAGGCAATGTTTCCCCCCACCCCTTAGTTAGTTGACAAAACAAAGCAAAACAGAGTGAAAATTATCAGAAAAAACAAAACAAAATAAGAGCGAGTACATAATGCAATAACAGCAAGATAAAACAGAAGTACAAGGACTTCTCATGCCTTTGAAATAATAGAAAATACTTGTAGCTTGAGATTTAGATGTTTTAAAGTTTTTTATTTCTCATGCCTATCTATATTTTTTCTGTGAAACACTTTTAATAAAGGATAATTGTATCTCATTCAATCATTGCCTATAGACCCGTGGTGGCGAACCTATGGCATGCGTGCCACAGGAGGCACACAGAGTCCTCTCTTTTGGCATGTGTGCCATTGCCCCAGTCCTAGGCCTTCAGCTGGGCTTTATAAAACCTTTTTGCTTTTGGCCTCCACCACCATGTGCAAAAAAACAGGTTCAATCAATCAATCATTTTCAACTTCTTGCGGGGGGGAAAAATCTCGCATAGTTGGAATTTACTGATTGAACTTTTTAGTCCCAAAACCTGAAAGTAATTAAAATAGGCAGTACAGATCTGATGGGTCCATTTTATTTATTTAGAATAAGAAAGTTTCCTTTCATCCCCTGATTGTTGTGTAGTTCTGTTGGTCAAGTCCATTGATGGGAAACCTTCAACTTAATTGAAGGTCCATACTGTCCACAACACCTCAAGTAAGTTTCCTTCCTGCTCCCTCTTGACTGCCACTGATGCAAACTACAAAGGTCACCAGGATGCCTGACTTTGCCTCATATCTTCCCGACCTTTCCCCCTCAAGGATTCAGATATGAGAAAAATGGGATTAAAATGGGATTAATAATCCCAACTCAGTCTACCAAAATAGAAAGAGTTATCTAGGATTCAGACTTCACCCAGCTACGTTCTGTTCTTCCTACCAGGACCACATCACTTCAAAGAGCTGGTAATATGTCAAAAGGAAACCCTTGACCTCTCTGATTCAATTTCAGTTCAGATGCATTTTTTTGTATGTCTAAAAGATCATCCTTATAAAATAGAGAACACTCGAAACAAATTTGTCCAGAACACGGAACACATTTACCCTAATACACAAAATAATAAAGCAGTGAAGAAAACAGTGAAAAGTTCTGAGAGCTATTAAGAGAACTTCTGATAATAGTTTTACACATGTCTTTCTAGTTTGCATCCCAGACACGTCATGAAGTTCAATTGATTGCTAAAATGTCTGAATCAATAGAGAGTGAATCTGTCCGGGAAGGTGATGAAAACATCTGGCTCTCTAATATATCACAGTATATATAAATTATGAGTCACTTCCATCCATACCATTTGAGTATTCTACCCTACGTCAGCAACATACAGGGACCCTATATCACTCTGTACAGGCAAGCATTTCATCCCGTAGCTTAGAAGAGATGGCATAAATTGAGAAGTCAGTCACTTAAGAAACCTGACTTTGCTGTCCCAAAATTTAAGGGTTTTGGTTCAATGAAGTTGTTCTCTTTCTAGCGTGAAAATGTATAACCTGCTCTCATAGATGATTCTTTCCCAATTACATCAGATAGATGTAGGATTTGAAGCTGGAAGCAAGACAGAGTTTGTATATATCCCAGCACTGTCCTTGTTCTTTTGACCTGGCCTTCATTGAGATGTGTAGTTCTCACTGGATCATCCAATAAAAAACACAAAATAAGGGAGATGTCAGCTTGAATGAAACTTACTGAGTAGATGTGTTCACAACAATGTATTCCACTCAGATCTTGGGTTAAAGAGCATTAGGTTTAACTTAAACTTTAACTTAGTTGTGCAAGTATGGGAGATATTTTGACCAGGTAATAAACCCTCTCTTCTTCTTACCAACACTGTGCTGCACTCTGCACAAGCTATGCTTAAAGCAGCATTGCAAAACTGTGTGTGAGAGAAGGTGTCTTTTATCTATGGCAGACATGGACAACTATGGCCTCTTTATGACCTGTGAACTCCCAGAATTCCTGAGTCAACCATGCTAGCTCAGGAATTCTGGGAGTAGAAATCCAGAACTTGTGTTAGGAGCCCCTACTTCTGACTGTGGCAAGAAAGGTTGTAGAATGGGGCAAAATCACTTAACAAATATTTCACTTAGCAACTGAAATGTTGGCCTCAGTTGTGGTCATAAGCAGTGGTGGGATTCAGCCGGTTCACACCACTTCAGCAGAACCGGTAGTTAATTTTTTGTTGCCCAGGCCCAGAATGGACTTCCAGAAGCGGCATCCAGAGAACCGGTGGTTCACATATTTGAATCCCACCACTGGTCGTAAGTCGAGAATTACCTGTATTTAAGGAGCAGATAGAATCAAATAGCTTTTCCTGGATACAGACGAGGACACAGCTTCATATCTTAGAGAAGCACAAATTCCCATTATCTGTACTTTGGGTTATTGATTTGATTCATTTGAATTGTACCATGCTTCTGGCTTCATTCAATTTAGCACACCTGATCATAGATAAGGATTTGAAGATAGGACACAAAGATCTGATTACCTGCTTGCCTGTAAACTGGGTGGCTGTGAGCAAATCACTTTTTTTCTATCTTACCCACATGTCATTGGGTTTGTGTTGGGATTAAATGAGATAAAACCTGGCCATTATTTGTAAAGTGAAAGGTGCAGTACAAATTATTAATAATTGCAAAATGCCATCTTCACCCTTCATCTTTAAGTAAATCTTTTCTCAGGGTAACTTAAACAAAAGACAGGTTCTGCTTCATCGGGTTATCCCATGAGATCCTTTCCATGAGTGTACAGATAGTCCTCGACTTACAACCATACATTTCTGTTGCTAATTGAGAGTTGTTAAGTGAGTTTTGCCCTGTATTACCACCTTTCTTGCCACCTTTGTTAAGTTAATCACTGCGGTTATTAAGCTAGTAACATGGTTGTTAGGTGAATCTGCCTTTCTTTGCTTGTCAGGAGGTCATAAATAGTAATCACATGACCCCCAGACAGTGCTACCATCATAAATATGAATCAGTTGCCAAATATCTGAATTTTGATCATGTGACCAAGCGGAGACGGCAACAGTTATGGGAGAAATGGTCATAAGTAATTTTTTTCAGTGCCATTGTAACTTTGAAGTAGAGCAACTAAGATGATTAAAGGCCTGGAGACTAGAACATAGGAAGAACAGTCGCAGGATTTGGGTATGGCCAGTCCAGAGAAAAGAAGGAGTAGAGGTGACATGACAGCAGTATTCCAGTATTTGAGAGGCTGCCACAAGGGGGAGGAGGGGGGGTCAATTTATTTTCCAAAGCACCAGAAGGCAAGACAAGAAACAATGGATGGAAACTAACCTAGGTGTGAAGCAACCTGGAATTAAGGAGAAACTTCCTGACAGTGAGGTCAATTAACCAATGGAACAGCTTTGCCTCTAGAGTTTGTGGGTACTTCATCACTGGGAGGTTTTAAGAAGAGATTGGACAGTCACTTGTCTGAAATAATAATTAATAATAATAATAATTTAATTTTTATACCGCCCTTCTCCCGAAGGACTCAGGGCGGTGTACAGGGCAAAACAATAAAATACAATATATAAAAATTAAAAGAAATATTAAATACAATAGCCCAATTCAATAGATTAATACAAAATGTTAAAATACCCCTAAACCCGTCAGACCAGGCCGGCTTGTTCAAATAAATATGTTTTTAGGTCACGTCGGAAGGAGCGAAGGTCGGGAGCCATCCGGAGCTCCACCGGTAAATGGTTCCAAAGGTCTGGCGCGCCCACAGAAATGGTATAGGCTCTCCTGCTTGAGCAGGGGGCTGGACTAGAAGACCTCCAAGGTCCCTTCCAGCTCCATTCTTATTCTGAATCTAAAGCTCACTAAATGAACTGTTGTAAGTCGACTATGTACGTGGGCACACATGAAGAAGTGACTTCTCACCCTTTCCACTCTTTTACAACTGCAATATGTGTGCACTTCCTGGCCCTTCAATCTTTCAGTGAGATGAAGGAAATGCTGTCAATGGGTATGACAATCAGTCCTTTTGTACACAAAGTGAAAAGGATGACATTTTAGCAGTGGGCTAAAAAAGGCAGGGGAAGAAATTGAGAATGCTTTACAGATGCCATTGAATGAAATGCAACAACTTTACTGTTTCTTCAAATGTGTTCCTTGGGCCATCAGGATGCTATGAACACTTTGCAGGTATGCCACAGGTGTTTGTCACAGAGATTTCCTTTAATGACATTCACCCCAGACATCGATGAAATATGCCTTGATATATAAACCAAGTCACAAATCCCATTAAGTTTATTACTGATTCTCTCATAATCCTTAGGAAGCTTACCATTAAGAGCCGTGGTGGTGCAGTGGTTAGAATGCAGTACTGCAGGCTACTTCTGCTGACTGCCAGCTGCCAGCAGTTCGGCAGTTGAATTCTCACCAGCTCAAGGTTGACTCAGCCTTCCAGCCTTCCAAGGTGGGTAAAATGAGGACCCAGATTATTGGGGGGGGGGGCAATAGGCTGACTCTGTAAACTGCTTAGAGAGGGCTGTAAAGCTCTGCAAAGCTGTATATAAGTCTAAGTGCTATTGCTATTAAATATAAAGCTACGTTCTTCAAACAATGGTATAGAACAGACATGTCAAACACAAGGCCCGGGGGCCAGATCCAGCCCGCGAAGTGGTTTCATGTGGCCCGCGAAGCCATCCTGGAAACAGTGAGGGAACGGCCCCCACTGCCTTGGCCCTGGCCCAGAGACCCTCCTTCTGCCAGAGACCCTCAGATCTGTCCCACTCCTGCACGGGCCCCCATAGGCACCCTTGATGCGAATGATGGAGAGCTGGCCACGCCCATCCAGTAGGCCATTTGCACTCTAGCCACGCCTACCCAGTAGGACATGCCCACCTTGGCCATACCCACCTGGCTCCCTGAGGGCAACCGCAATGCTGATGCGGCCCTCAATGAAATTGAGTTTGACACCCCTGGTATAGAAAATAAACTCTTGAGAGTCCCTTGGACTCCAAGGAGATCAAATAAGTCAACCTTAAAGGAAATCAACCAACCCTGACTGTTCATTGGAAGGACAGATATTGAAGCGGAAGCTCAAACACTTTGGCCACCAAATGAGAAGAGAGGACCGGTTGGAAAACACCCTGATGTTGGGAAAGACTGAAAGCAAGAGGAAAAAGGGGATGGCAAAGGATGAGATGGTTAGATAGTGTCACTGACACAATGAATATGAATTTGGCAAACTCTGGGAGACAGTGGAGGATGGGGGTGGGGGAGCTGGCGTGCTAGGGCCCATGGGGTCGCAAAGAGTTGGACACGTCTTAGTGACTGAACAACTAAATAGAAAATAAAGACCTGCATTAAGATATGTTTACTTTTATATTCAATTTTGATTTTTACTGGTGTTCCTTATTTAAAAGAGGTCGGTGTTCTATGGCCTAGAGAAGATTAAGAAAAGCTTAATTATCATATCTTGCTGGTTGACCCCATCAGAAAAAAAACCAAGTTGCCGTCAATATCATTAAAAAAAATCAGCTTAGAAATAAATCATTGCTCCCCTTCCAGACCCTAGATTTTTAAAAAATGTAGAAGTGCCTTCACATGATAGAAGAGAAAAATTGAGAAATTGCTTTTGAGATAAAATAGGTCATTGAATCATCATCTGCTGCCACCAAGCAGATCTCAAAAAATCCGCAACAGATTTGTACATAGCATTAGACTGTGGTTTGTTCAATGCTCCCACAACACAGTAAAGCAGAGAAGCCACATTTAGTGTAAAGAAGACACCATGTCCATCATAATTTTGATAAGCAAGACCATCGGTCACCTGGCATTGTACACGCAAAGCAGAATGGAAGTTGCCCTCATTTCTCAAGAACGTTTAATTTATAATTTTGCTGAGATGAGTTGCTAAAGATGAAGGACTCTTTGCAGTTTTCAAAGGAGGGGATTTTTTGTTACAGACACAAACAAACTGCTTAGGGTTTACATGGAATTTGTGTTACATAAAAACAATAACAAGCGAGCAAACAAACAAACCTTTCCTAAAGCTTCCAGGCTGCAAGCAAACTCTTTAATATACTTTAACGTGAGCCTAGCTAGTAGCCTCTCTGGAGCAAAATAGAAGATCCATGGGATTCATGAGCTATCACCTTGGTGGGAAGAAAAATAACCCCTTTCCCCATGAGTGCAGAAATAAAAGTGGACTCAAAAGGTCTCTTTCAAGGTTAGAACAAAATTTGCATTTATCAAGAGACCAATATTACAACAAAACCTGCTGGGTTCAGGAGGTAGCCATGGATGTTCGGTGGGCTTCAGAGGGAAGGTAGCATTATTGAACTCCAATATAGAGTACTCTGAAACCTTGATGGCTAGTAGTGATAAAAGTCTTGGATCAGATTGTGTCTGTGCAGATTCTCCCCATTCGATGACCCCAGAGAGCTTTATAGTTTTCAGAGGAAGTGTAGATGACCAGGCTGAGCCCGAGGGAGGGATCAAGCACATCATTAGTCTCACGTCCCTTCATGCCGACAAGAGATCTAAGTCCAGCCCACCTTGAATTCTGTTGACTCTTATCTACTGCCAATTTCCTTTGACCATTAGTAGTTCAGATTCTTGTAGAGAATGTTAGCTTGTCATAGACCTGTAGTCATTTGTACCACCTTGCTTCCTGATTTCTTGCACCCAACAGAAATCTGGCAATGAAATGGCATGAGAAGTGTCTAGATGACCACTGGAAGAAAAAGAAGAGTGAACTTGGCCAAGCAGAGGTAACAGCCCGTATTAAGGATTACTTTGTGACTACAAAGGCAGCAACATGTCCTTATTCTTTGATCCTTGTGAGGTCTACAAATAGCTGCCGGTGGCCCTGTTCAAAATAACCAAGGTTCTCTAGGCAAAAAATAGTCAGAAAACTTGCGCAGGGCCACTTGTGGAGGCTTTTGTTGGATATGGTTCTGAGATGGACTACAGCTTATGCAAATCCTTTGGGATTGTTTGGGGCACTATCTGGCTTGGTTTTATGGAAAGAGTTCAAGGCTGTTGATCCTGAAGGATCTTTAGGGCTAAGTATAGCCACCTATGAATTACATCTATATCTATCTTGTTGGTAAAGGCCTTTCAGGAGAAGACATAGCATCGGTGTGCTGACATTCTACCAGGCTAACCAAGTGGCGCTGTCAAGGATCTTCAGGGACTATTGGTCCTGCTCCAATAGTAGGTGACTGCTATGTACAGGGTGACCTTTACGCAAGTCCATCTTGTATAATAGTTTTGCCTACTTCTGGATCAGAAGACCCTGCTCAGGGTCTTTAGGTCATCACTTCTTTTGGTTGCCTGTGAAGTCCATCCCCCAGCTGCAATCGGTCCAGAATGCAGTGGTGTAAGTAGTTATGGGTAGATCAGGGTGTTCCCATGGAATACCACTACTTTGTGAGCTACATGGGTTCCCAGTAGGATTCTGAGTATTCTTCAATAGGTTACCACTTTTAATACTCATCATGGCACAGGATCACATTATTTACAGGAGTACTTCTGATTATTTCTACTCATCCCACAAAACCTGACCAGTTAGGTATACTGTTGGAATGTTCTGTGAAACAATGTCAGTTGACATCTCTGTTGCTGAGCCTGCCCTATAAAACAGAATGACCCCCAGGATTTGGATGGCATTACCGTGTAAGGCCTTGAAAATCTGGATCTTCCTGCAAGTGTTCAGCCAGGATGTTGGTTGACCCTGTTCTACAAAGCTTTAGAAAAATGACCATGGTTAACCTTGGACCTATTTCTTGTTATTTGCTTTAATCTGATGCTATCAGCCCAGAATCAATCGTACAATGCAAATTGAGCCCCAAAATCAATCATACATTTCAAGTTGGGCAGCCGTATAAATTGATTAAATAAATTAATTAAGCTTTTTTCAAATGTTCCAAGTTTGAAACAAACCCTGGACATCCTTAGGTCAAAACAAAATACTCAAGACAAGAACATCTCTAAGAAGTTGCCAGCAGAAAATGTGATAACAGCTGCCAAACTGGGGATTCATATAGATCAGGCCTATCAACAACAACTTGTCTGGATGCCTATATATTACATTCTGTGCTGAAGGCACAATACTGACCAGTGAACAGAAGAAGAATGTTATTATCCTCATCTCCTGTTTCTAGGTTTCTTAATTTCTCTGGTTATCTGGCTGGAATCTACAGGCACAGGCTGCAGGATGATACAAAGTCTTTGGCTCTGAGCCAACATAGTTTTTCTTATATTACCCTTACTAAACTATGTGCTTTTTTACTCAAATCTGCCCATTTGACTTGCAATAGAATGAACACAAAATGCAAACAAAAATCAAAGCAGGTGGCAAAAGGAAAAAAAAATTCAGTCTGACCAACATTGTAACATTAAGGTCATTGTCACAAAGAACAGACTTCGGTAATCCAGCGGGAAGAAAGCTTTGCATTTGATCCAAAAATGAAAAAATACAGAGTAAGGATTTTAAGGCCCCCAGTGCTACGATCCGCTCATCTGTTTCACAAATCACAAAAATATTCAGAGTACTGCAAATGTGCAGTTCAAATTTTTAATGAGAATGTGCCTGGAACAGCCCCCCCCCTTCACAAAAGCTAGATTCATCTCTAACAGAAGTTAAAAAATAATGAGCAGGAGAGCATCAGTTTTCCCAGATAAAACAACTCAGGTATCTCAGATAACTTCTAATCTCAGGATTTTTATTCAGTGCCGAAGTGGATCAAAATAAGATAAAGGAGCTTCTTTCCTCCATTTATGTAAATCATGTGCCAAATAAAATATGCCAAGCAGATCATTAAGGAACTAAAGATTTTAAAGTCTGTTGTACCAAGAAGAGAAATGGCAATTGTTATTGGGGAAAAACTTAAAACATGGATATTCAATAGCCTCTTACTCACATTGACAAGATTGCATAGGGTTTAGGTTGTTTTAAACCTACAATGCGTGTAAAAAAAGGTATGGTTTGGATCAATGCTACCATCATTACTTTTTTTTCACCATCCATTCAGATATCTCTGACATATTATTTACATACATGAACTCATGGGCAGAGCTAGAAAGCATTTTCTATCACATTTTAGCTTGGTTTAAATAACATGCTAACTCCCAAGCCATGATTTATAAATACAATGGCTGGATTCAGGTAACATACTAGGGCAGGACCAAATAAACTTCATTATGATTTAATACATTGTGCAAAAGCATTGCATGTTGTATAAACCCAGCCTTGGGGCTCAGCAAGCATGAGGCCAAATTATAAGATATGTTTTTCCCAATAATACTAGGTTCCAGAATTTTTATTAGATGTCTGCAGTGTATGGTTAAAAAAAAGTAAAAAAAAAATCAAGAACAGTGACCAAACAGTGTGCTTGAAGCTGTGTCTGTTTTTTATATGTGGTGCATATGCCACATTCAATTGTACTAATGTCACATTTTTTTACCATATCCTGTAGATGCACCTGTTTAATACACTAATTGAGCACCCACGTAGGCATCAGGAAGGGCATCCAGCCAGTAAATGCTCAGCTCCATTCAGTTGCCCCAACTCCATCCCAGTGTAAAAGATTACAGAGCCGTTAAAGGAAAGAAAAAAATACACTAATTAAGCATATCTGGGGAAGATTGCCTTGTGGATTCAGAGTGATCAAGGGATTGCTCTGCACAATCATATTTATTGCCATGAGACTGGGGTTTCTGGGGCTTTTTACACTGTTGATTTTTAAGGCTATACATCACCTGGAGACACTGTGTGTGAGTTGGGCAAGCATATAAACCTATTTAATAAATACATTAATAAAATAAGACTGAGTTTCTTCGTGTTCAGAGTTGAATCCACTTCTTCCAAGCCATACTGCCTGCCTTTAGCATTTTACTGAATTCTATAATGCACATTAAGGAATGTCTGTCTGTCTGTCTCTCTGTGTGTTTGTGTGTCCTACCAATCAACTGGCACTTAATGATTGACTGTGGTTTTGAAGTTTGTTCATGAAATCATTACCAAAATTTCTGAAATGCTATTTATTAGAAAAAGCATTCTTTGCCATGTACTTTTACAAGTATACGAAAAACAATTACTATGCAATCCCAGAACAACTGAAGCATCACTTGAACACCATCGGCATTGACAAACTCACCATCAGTCAGTTGCAAAAGGCAGCTTTGCTCGGAACAGTTTACATCCTACGACATTATCTCTAACACTATAAAACATCCACAAATGCCCTATCCCAGGTCCCCGGGAAGGACTTGATAGGTAGACAAAAATGCCAAATTCAAATTTTCCTGCAAATCATTTGAAAGAATTTTTCCTCTGTTTATAAAAAAAATAAGAGAGAAATATACTTTTTACTTAACTGATGGGCTGAACATAAAATTATTACTCGTTTAATTACTTCTCTCGCGTTCATTTTAATTGGTGGATTTAAAACAGCAGTTGTTTTTTATTACACGTAACTCATGTAATGGAAAATAAACTGCTAACTCTGCAGCCTTGTAAGAAAGGGTGTTGATTGGATATTGTCTGCGATAGATGCATTAAAAAAAAACTCTATCGCAAAAAGGAATTAAAAGGCAGTCCTTGAGTTAAGTCCACCACCGACTTTCCGGTGGTTGTTAAGGAAGTCATACCCAGTTTTTCCACCTTTTTTGCCATGGTTATTAGGCAAATCACTGCAGTTAAGTAAATTAAATGGTTATTAAGTGAATCTGTTTTCCTCCACTGACTTTGCTTGTTGGAAGCCACCTGGGAAAGGTCCCAATCACATGTCTCCAGGATGCTCCAACTGTTGTAAATAAAAGTTGGTAGCCAAGTGCTTGAATTTTGATCACCTGACCGTTGTAAGTGTGAGGAATGATTATCCCTTTTTGGAGGCCCGTGACAATTTAGAACGGTCACTAAATGAATGGTTGTAAATCAAGGACTACCTGCAAACATTTACAAAGTGCAATCTTATAAACAGCAGCATCCTGTTTATAAGGACACAGATGGGAGGGGGATGTCAAAAAATAAGTCTAAAGTTTGCTCATGTTAACGTTTTGACACCTTATCTTTGTGGATGCCCCTGTTTATAAAATTAGAAGTTGGAAATACAGTGGTTCCTTGGTATTCAACTGCTTTGAAACTCATCGAATTTGGTACTCACAATGCATGTAGACACGAAAATTTTGTCCCGGTACTCATCGTTTGTTTGGTACTCAATTGCACAAGCTAGAACTTGTTGGTGTTAACTGCCTTGTGTTTCGCTACATTATTTCTTATGGGAAAATTTTGTTTAGTACTCATCATTTTTGGCATTTATCACACCTCCTGAAACAATTAACGATGAGTACTGAATTACCACTGCAGATAGACCCTACTAATTTTAGTTGTGTTTAATGAGCCCCTGTTAAATGTATATTTCTCCTAGAAAGAATGAAATATTGAACTGAATGTAACCCATTGAATTTTCATTTGTTTTGAAACAAACACAGCACACTACGAAGAGGATCAGTTTTCTTCTTCCATCGGTACCCATTTCTCATAAATTCAGGGGTTTACAAATCTCTGATCAGGGAAAAATCATATTTTTATAGAAGACTGGAAAGTATTTATGGACTTTTTGCTCAAAAGGGAAGAAAGTGAAAAGGTGATTTTGGGATTTGATGACTGAAAAAAGGTTGAATAAAGAGCTGAAGGGATTGTTGTTAATGTTCAGGAAGGGGGAAGGTTTGTGAGTTTGTCTGCGAAGGTTGTGAAGGTGGAATGAAGTTACTTAACTCTTTTTTTCTGCATTCTTTTCTGCGCTTATTTTTCCTATCGGCAATTTTTTTTCATAAAAGTAATAAAAAATAATTTTTTGATCATAGTGCCAAGAAAGGTGACTTTTCAAAGGCCATTCCTAGGAGATTCAGTTTTTATTTTTCCAGAAACCTCCCCTCCCCCCCCACACACAATATTGTATCATTCCAAATACTGCTTGGTGTTAGATTCCATCGTGTTTCTATCGTGTCTTATTTTTTTAAAAAAAATTATAAATAACTCAAGGCAGCAAATATCCCTAATATTCTTTCTTCCTCCTATTTTCTCCACCACCACTGTAATGTAGTGGGTCCAACGCAAGGAAGAGACGCCAGCTGGAGTACGTGTTCAGCTCTTTATTGGGGGGGTAACGTACTGAGGGACGAGGGTTACCTGGCCTCCTTAAATACCTAGCCAGGTAGGTGACCAGCCAATGGGGTTGGCCCTAGGTTTCCCGCCGAAACTAAGGTTCCCGCCAAAACCGTCCAGGCCAACGCCCCCTAGTGGCTGTTGCTATGCAGATGCCTGCACTGGATACATAACAACCACCACAACTCTCCTGGTGATTGGCCAATTAGTCACCCAGCCAGGTTTCATGCCTAAAGAGGAACTGGAACTCAGAATTTCCTAGTGATTGGCCCAAAGTCACCCAGCCGGCGTTCATGCCTAAAGCGGGATTAGAACTCACCATTTCCTGGTTTCTAGTCTGGTACCTTAAACACTAGACCAAAGTGGCTCTCTAAAAAATGCAGATGCTGAGACCTGTCATGTTTGAAAGTCACAGACAGCATTTGTACAATGTGCTTAACTTGATTATGGAATCAATGCTATTGATTCCATTGATCTGACCTCAGCTCTCTCCCTGCATTTAGATGTTTCTTACTGGGAAAATAAGAGTTGGACTTCAGAAAGGAATTTCTATTCTTTGCCATTTGAGGAAATTAGAAGAACCTTTTATTAGGTTCAGCATAATGCCTGCCATCAAGTCATGTGGAAGGGAGGTTTCTGACAATTTCCATCATATCCCTCAAGGCATTTCCGGTGTGCATCCAAGGCAATTGAAAAACTTAGTGGTGGTCTCTTGCATTGCCCCTAAACATTTAGTAAGTCAGGGCAAGAGCAAAAGCAGAATTAGAAGTCAAGACTTTAGAATTGTATATATAAAGGTCAAGGTTCCCCCACACATGCGTGCTAGTCGTTTCCGACTTTAGGGGCTGGTGCTCATCTCCGTTTCAAAGCCGAAGAGCCAGCGCTTGTCCGAGGACATCTCCGTGGTCATGTGGCCGGCATGACTAGACGCCAAAAGCGCACGGAACGCTGTTACCTTCCCACCCTAGTGGTCCCTATTTTTCTACTTGCATTTTTACGTGCTTTCGAACTGCTAGGTTGGCAGAAGCTGGGATGAGTATATATAATTGAGTTGCCTAAAGGGAGTCACTCCTCTTATGCTCTTCCCAATACACTGTTTTATCTTGATTATAGTGCTTCTCTTCATCAGTTTGTAGGCTTAACGTGACCACAACTAACAATAAAACACTACGGTCACAAAAGCACTAACCAAGGTTAAAACTAAGCAGCCTCAGCCTGTTGTGCCAATGCAGTCTTTAAGTTGCCTGGCTAAGCTTACTGTGCAAACACAGCAAGCTTGTGTCTGTGTGTCACCTATCTGAGTGGCTCAAAAGTTTGGGCAGATATTCATGGTAGGCTTGGAAAGTGTCAAGCAAGAAAAAGTGCCTGGGAATTTTGACCAAGGTGAGAAATCCATGGCCACCACAGTACCTCTTTTGTAGGTCCAGGGCAGACCCAACAATTTTGGGGGGATTACATGAGTTGCTTTGACATCTGCCCAATCTTACAATCATTTTACTCCTCAAACTCTCTCCAAAACACCACCTACGGGTAATCCTCAACTCACAATCACAATGGAGCTCAAAATTTCGGTTGCTAAGTGAGACAATTGTTAAGTGAGTTTTGCCCCTTTTTATGACCTTTCTTGCCATGGTTGTTAAGTGAATCGCTGCAGTTAAGTTAGTAACACAGTTGTTAAATGAATCTGGCTTCCCCACTGACTTTTGCTTGTCAGAAGCTTACAAAAGGTGATCACATGACCCCAGGACACTGCCACTATCGTAAATACGAGTCAGTTGCCAAACATCCGAATTTTGATCATGTGACCATGGGGATGCTGCAATGGTTGTAAGAGTGAAAGACGGTCCTGAGTCCCTTTTTCAGAACCGTTGTAACTTCGAATGATCACTAAATGAACTGTTGTCAGTTGAGGACTACCCAGTTCTGTAACATCATGCCATTACTGACCAGCTTATTCCCGAAACCCACCAAACCCAAATAAAATTTAAAATTGCAACCCCTTGCTATAAGAAAATTGGCCATTCCTCCCCACTTAGAAGATTCCTATGAAGAACAGGTGAGCACCTGCCAGCTTCCAGAAACCAATAATCAGAGGCTTTGCCTTCTTTGATCTAGAATATTACAGAACATGAGCTCTGAAGGATGGTTTCTTTTTTCTCAGTCTCCTTCCTCAGAGTCTCCCCCTCTCACACGATGGGTGTAATCAAAGTAGTTTTAGCACCAGTCCTTCTCAAGAAATCAACAATTGCTTCTTGGAACTTTGCAATCACCCTAATGTCCAGGTCAAACTGCAGCTATTATCTAAACTTCCCCCCCCCCCCAAAATCTGTACAAATAATCCCCAGTTCGTTTACTGACCATTCAAAGTTATAACAGCATTGAAAAAGTGACTTATGACCGTTTTTCACATACAACTGTTGTAGCTGCCCCATGGTCACATAATCAAAATTCAGAGGCTTGACAACTGGCATGTATTTATGATGGTTTCAATGTCCCGGGGTCATGCAACCTTCTGACAATAGCAATAGCACTTAGACTTATAGACTGCTTCAAAGTGCTTTACAGCCCTTTCTTAGCAGTTTACAGAGTCAGCCTATTGCCCCAACAATCTGGGTCAGGGATAGGCAACCTTGGCTCTTTTATGACTTGTGGACTGGCTCAGGAATTCTGGGAGTTGAAGTCCACGAGTCATAAAAGAGCCAAGGTTGCCTACCCCTGGCCTAGGCCTAGGCCGCTTTATGACTTGTGGACTTCAACTCCCAGAATTCCTGAGCCAGCATGGCTCAGCATGGAAACTCTCCATTTCCCCTCAGCATGGCTGGCTCAGAAATTCTGGGAGTTGAAGTCCACGAGTCATAAAAGAGCCAAGGTTGCCTACCCCTGGCCTAGGCCTAGGCCGCTTTATGACTTGTGGACTTCAACTCCCAGAATTCCAGAGCCAGCCAGGCTGAGGAGAAAGGGAGAATTTCCAAGCTGAGCCATGCTGGCTCAGAAATTCTGGGAGTTGAAGTCCACGAGTCATAAAAGAGCCAAGGTTGCCTACCCCTGAATTCTGGGTCCTCATTTCACTTTTGGGCTCAACTGTGGACATAAGTCGAGGACTACCTGTACAATTCTGTAGTTCTGGCACACCCTGAGAAGTTAAAATGTCACTTCCAAGCTACGCAACAGCTGAAGTGTGGCCACTGCCTCTGCTGCCAAGATGGCCCTAAACCTGAAGCTGATCAGAAATTATATCATCTTACTGTAGAAATTTGTTATTAAGGATGATGGAGATAGTTCTTTGAATACTTGAAATTGACTATACACTTCCTATTCTTCTAAAATCTCAGAGTTGGCATCTGCTACTTCTGGACTCCAGCATGTAAATGACTAGACTTCAAACTTACTCAAAAAAATAGAGCTTAGCAGTCCCGTTGAAAAGCTATTTAAGAAAGCCTGTTTGAAATGCCTCCAAATACTGAAAGGTCCTCATTTTCCAACCTAAGATCAAAGGCTGTGCTTTGAAAAGGATTACAAGTTTTGAAAGAGGAGAGAGCAAAATCCCGTGTGTTCAGCTGGTCAGGAAAGGAGATAAGCAATTATGTTTTGGGGGAGAAAGTGGGGTCATTAATGAACATACTGGCAAACACTTGGCTGGGGTTGGGCAGGAAGAGGGAGAGTTTAAAAGCAGGCCAAGAGTTCCAGTATACCGAAGGAGGGAAGGGAAATGAAGCAGTCAACACAGCTTCAGACTGTTTTATATATTCCGTAGGATCCTCCTCGCAACAACTCTGGCAACCAAGCACATCTACCAGCCAAGATGCTGCTAGCATTCGGATCAAAAAGATCCCCACCTTCCTCTTGGTTTATCCCTGCCCTTCCCCTGCCCTTACCCCTCCAGCAGCCTAAAACAAAATAAAAAGTAACTTGACCCAGAAAGTAGTTGCCCCTATGCAAAAATTCCTCCCTGTAATCTTCAATTCCATCTCATTGTCTTGTTACGGTACCTTTGGTCCTACTGTTCCCCATTCATTGGCTCCTCCAAAACAAACAAGAGTGCCGATCGCAAGCGAATTCCTGGTGCTGCAGCCGCCGGCCAGGAATTACCCCATAATTTAACCTGGACTGCTGGCACAGCAGTGGCAGCGTGCAATCCTTTGCCACGCAGCAAGGTAGCCACCGTACGATAAGGACAACCCGATCAGACGCAGCATCTTCCGCCGTGGCTTTTGAGCTAGGAGAGGATTTCTGCTCTCCATCCCCCTCTACGCACACTTTTCCTATTCACATCCCTAAATAAAAGAGGGAGAGAGAGAGAGAGAGAGAGAGAGAGAGAGAGAGAGAGGGAGGGAGGGAGGGAAGGAGGGAGGGGGAGAGAGAGAGAGAGGGAGGGAGGGAGGGAGAGAGAGGGAGGGAGAGAGGGAGAGAGAGAGGGAGAGAGAGAGGGAGAGAGAAGGAGAGAGGGAGAGAGAGAGGGAGAGAGGGAGAGGGAGAGGGAGAGAGAGACAGAGACACACACACACACAGAGAGAGAGAGAGAGAGAGAGAGAGACAGAGACAGAGACAGAGACACAGAGAGAGAGAGACAGAGAGAGAGAGAGAGAGAGAGAGAGAGAGAGAGAGAGAGAGAGAGAGAGAGAGAGAGAGAGACAGAGAGAGAGAGAGAGAGAGAGACAGAGAGAGACAGAGAGAGACAGAGAGTAAAACTTACAATCTGTAGCTTTCCTGTCCGTGCTGGAAGGAAGGTGACGATTGCAGACGACGGGTCCCGCGAGTGATGCTGTCAAACTCCAGTTGCAAATGGACCCGAATCATTTAGCGGTTCTTTTTTTTTCGTTCTTTTTTTTCAGCAATCAGTGCTGGGAAGCAGAACAACCCAAGAATATTCCCTTCCCTTCTGCTGAACTAATGCCACGGACTTTGCAGGCTGGCTGACAATGAAGGGAGCTGGATCAGCCTGCCTTCCCCAGCTCTGGGGCGCAAAAGCTTCATCTCGTGACACGAAAAACACTTGCCGTTTGAACCTCTCGACGGCTCCAGCAGAGACGGGTTCTGTTTCTCCCCCCCCTCACCTTCCCCACCAACAGCAGGCAACCAGAGGAGAAGGATGAGCACACACGTGGGAATTCAGTACATCTGGAACAAAAGAGGACTCAGAAGCCACAATGCTGCACCGGAGGAACTCGGCTTTCAGCACAGCAGCTAGCAGAGTGCTCTCCCCCCCTTCCTCTTGCCTTCTGCAATTCTTTCTCTACTCTTCGTTTTTCTCGTTCCCTCCTTCAGTCCCAAGGCAGCTGAGAACAGGGACGTGTTGTTGTTGTTTTTTTTCTTTTCAAGTGTTGATTGAGCCCAAACTTTGATAGCTTGTAGACTCTTGGAAGGATGTCATGAAATCTAATAAGTTTCATATTTGCACGAGGAGTCAAGTTCTCCTTACAGAATGTTTATCAGGATAGCCAATCAAATCTATTAACCGTTCTCATGCCAGGACTTCCTGGCTACTAAAGGCGTGGATACTGGATTCCTCTTTATTTTCTAAACGGTTGTTTTTCATTTTTTTTAATAGCATCTCTCGTTTTGCAGGGAAACACTGCACACCTTCTCAGTTTGAGGGGGGGAGAGGTCTTATAGGAAGGCAAGCCACCCATTATTAGGATAGAAGGAAAGATACCTATTAGTAGAAAGGCAAGACAACTAAGCGCATATTGCAATGTTGTCTCTCGGTGGCTAGGTTCAACTGAAACTACCTTTTGGCGGTAGAGTTACTGCAGGTAAGTAGGAGAAACTAGAGCAAACAGGCAAGGTTTAGAGCAGATCAAAGCACACAAAGATGCAAGGGGCAATTGATTTTTTTTTTAAAAAAAAAAAAGCAGTGTCCCCTGAAGACACTTGCAGGGCTTAAAGCAAGACGCCCTCAATATATTATTATGGTTGGTTGCACAGTCAGCCAGATATTTAGACTGGATTTGGCAGACATGACAGAGAAGGCACAGTTCCTCAGTCCCATAAATTGAAAAAAACACTTAATAGAAAGGACCTGGAACACACCTACTCTACCAGAGCACATCAGGTGGGCAGAAACAACTGGAGATGTGTCTTCATTATTCCTGTCTCTTCCTTCCTCTCTGTTTGCAGTCCCTTTGCCTCTGTTGTCCAATAACGTGGGAGAGAAAAAAGGAGAGCAGAGTGCAATGCCATCTTTTTGCTCTGAATGTCATCCCTTACAAGTAAGGGAAAGTCAAGACACGGACACTGGAAATACTACTGGGAGTTTGTTGACACTGTTGTACGGTACATCTTGAGATCCTGCCAAAATTTCCCTCTGTTCCTCTTAGAGCAGATGTGCCGTAATCAAGATGAAGTTATCCAGAGTCTTTTTTTTTTTGCCCTCCTTTCCAAGGGCTAAAATATTATTTATTTCTCTTTTATCTACTAATGGGTATTACCAACATTAACTCTTTTGCTGTATACCTGTATACAGTCAAGTCTAGCTTGCCTAGAGGAAGTGAGTGAAGAAACCAAAGCAGCAGAAGTAGCAGTCATTCCAAGATGCCATGGCATCACTTGTATCTTATTGAGTTGTAACTTTGGCAAGTGCCAAACATTTAGAATAGAATGACAGTTAGACGCGGTGGCTCAGTGGGTTAGGACGCTGAGCTTGTCGATCAGAAGGTCGGCAGTTTGGCGGGTCGAATCCCGAGTGCTGTGTAGCAGAGTGAGCGCCTGTTACTCATCCCAGCTTCTGCCAACCTAGCAGTTCGAAAGCATGTAAAAATGCAAGTAGAAAAATAGGGACCACTACGGTGGGAAGGTAACAGCATTCCGTGTGCCTTTGGCGTCTAGTCATGCCGGCCACATGACCACGGAGACGTCCTCGGACAAGCGCTGGCTCTTCGGCTTTGAAACGGAGATGAGCACTGGCCCCTAGAGTCGGAAACGACTAGCACGCATGTGCGGGGGAACCTTTACCTTTACCTTAACAGTTAGAAGGGAACTTGGAGGTCTTCTAGCATCCAATCCCCTGCATGAGCAGAAAACCCTATAGTATACCATTTCAGATAAATGTTGTCCAGTCTCTTTTTGAAAGCCTCCAGCGATGGAGTACCCACAACGTCTGAAATCATTCCATTGGTTTATTGCTCTCACCGTTAGGAAATTTCTCCTTAGTTCTAGGTTGCTTCTCTCCTTGGTTAGTTTCCATCCATTGTTTCTTGTCTTTTAAATTAAATTAAATTATTATTTGGTGCTTTGGAAAATAGTTTGACTTTCCCCCCTCATCTTTGTAGGAGCCCTTCAAATAATGGAACACTATCATGTTTCTCCTAAACCTTTTCATTAGACTAGACATACATTTACACTAGGTTTTCCTTTGGATCCAAGGCCTTAATCATATCAACAGACAACCTTACAAATTAGACCAGTGTCCGGCAAGTAAGCCACATGTCCAATGATCATGGATCTTTTCAGGGAACCTCAGAGTAGTCAACCCATGAAGTAGAAGAAGGACATACTATTTCCTTGTATAGGGTCCCTTCTATATTCTTTCCCAGGAGCACCGCCACTGAATTCCTCTCAATATTACTTTGATAAGATCTCAATAAGAGGGAATATCTGTAGCTCAGAATCAAACTATGGAATTCTTGATGTCCTCTAAGCTTGCTGGTTTCCATATGATAGACTATGATGATAATGATGATGATGATGATGATGATAAAAATAGTAACAGTAATAGTAATAGTAATAATGTTGGAAGGGACCTTGGAGGTCATCTAGTCCAACCCCCTGCTCAGGCAGGAAACCTTATACCATTTCAGACAAATGGCTGTCCAGTCTCTTCTTAATAACTTCCAGTGTTGGAGCATTCACAGCTTCTGGAGGCAGGTTGTTCCACTGGTTAATTGTTCTCACTGTCAGGAAATTCCTCCTTAGTTCTAGGTTGCTTCTCTCTTTGGTTAGTTTGCTTCTTGTCCTGCCTTCAGGTGCTTTGGAGAAGAGCTTGACTTCCTCTTCTTTGTGGTAGCCCTGGAGATATTGGAACATTGCTATCATGTCACACACACAAACACACACACACACACACACACACACACACCGTCCTTCTCTTCATTAAACTAGACATACCCAATTCCAGCAACTGTTCTTTATATGTTTTAGCCTCCAGTCCCCATCTTTGTTGCTCTTCTTTGTACTGTTTCTAGAGCAGACACATCAAACGTGCGACATCATGTGACATCGTGCAACATATCAGGACAGTTTCACCATTGCCGGCAATGAGGTGGGCACAGCTTCCGGATGATGCGTCCAGCCCGCAGGCCAGCAGTTTGAGGCCCCTGTTCTAGAGTCTCAACATCTTTTTTACATCATGGTAACTAAAACTGGATGCAGTATTCCAAGTGTGGCCTTACCAAGGCAATGTAAAGTGGTATTAGTACTTCACGTGATCTTGATTCTATCCCTCTGTTAATGCAGCCTAGCATCGTGTTGGCCTTTTTGGCAGCTGTAGCACACTGCTGGCTCATATTTAAGTGATTGTCCACTAGGACTCCATGATAATGTTGCCTAGTTTGCAAATGAACAACCAAGCTTTGACAGGATTTTCAGAGTGTTGCTCTGAAGTAATTATAGTAGGTGCCTAAATAGGTGGCCCCTGAACCATCTTAGAGTTAATTATTCTAAAGTTCCTCACAATCCCTCAACATAAATAGAACAATTTATTAGCAGGCCCAAACACTTCAAAAAAAAATCGTGTAATTAAACACAAATCAAGAGATCAGCTGGAGGAAATCTGGCATCAGTTTACCATCTGTCCTGCTCTTCTTAATGGCAAGGCTGGCCTTAGGGCAGGGGTAGGCAACCTCGGCTCTTTTATTACTCATGGACCTCAACTCCCAGAATTCTGGCTCCGGAATTCTGGGAGTTGAAGTCCATGAGTCATAAAAGAGCTGAGGTTGCCTACCCCTGCCTTAGGGTAAAGAGCTACTCCTGGGTTAAGTTAATCCATGTCAATATTTGATTCCCATCAGCCAATTAAATAACTAAAAAAATCAAAGAGTTAGAAGACCTTAAGTCCACTTAATAAACAAGAAACCATGGAAGGAGCTGATCAAGCAAATGCCTTCAAATTAATCAGTCAAGAAAGCCAAGTCATACTTTACAGGAGAAGAAAAAAACAAAATACAAGGCTTTGTTAATTTCTTGTGGCTGGAAGGAAGATTCTTCCTGGACTCAAATACAGTAATCAGCTGGACCTGATTACTGCCTGAGTGGCACAAAACCACATCTCCAAAATAATATTTATTGGAAAAACGTATTTTGAAATGCTTTTTGAGGAATGGCAAACCAACACATCCCCAGTCAAACATAATGACTGCTGCAAACATTGAAGGGTCAACAATTACACTGGTACCACAGAACCATTCCAGATAAGGAGAGGATGGGAGATTGCCCATTTGTGCTTTGGATGACTGCTCCTCATGAGGGTAGCAGAGATGGCTTCCCAACTCTGGGAAGGGGTGGGGGTTGAGAGCTGGGGAGGCAAAGGGAATCATCATGTTCTCAGCCTGAACAGAGCCTTTTAAAGGACATTGAGCGTGCTAACCTCACTTTCTAATTGCTTTTGGAAATTACCTATTTAACCATATTAAGGAAACTAGAGGTGTTCAAAATGACTAATTTGAAAAACCACCTGTGCATTTATCGTCATTCTTGAAGAGAAGAAAAAAATAACGGAAAGCTTAAGAACTAAGACACAAAAACAAATAGCAAAATATCGAATTAATTTTAAAAAAAGGAGTACAGTAAATGGTCTTAAGGGCCAGAAAAAGGTGGATTTTTTTATTTATATATAAGAGATGAGAAATGGAAAGAAGAGATTGTTATATTTTAAGAGAAGATGGAATATTACTAAAATCAGGGCTTTTTTGTCATAGAACGCCCAGAATGGAGTTTCGGCACCTTTTTTGGATGGAACCTTGTAGAGTAGGCAAGGTGGGTTGTATGACATGTGCGAGTTCCGGCACCTTTTTCTTTTACAAAAAAAGCACTGACTAAAATTGTTTATATTTGTTATGAAAAGGAAAGTTATTTATATTTTGTTTTACTTTATATGTTACTTGTTACTTTATATGTTATGTATATGTTACATATATGTTATATGTTCCTTATATGCAAGGGTGTAGGCCCATACATATGTTGTATATAGTATGTTTAAATGTGTGTTATGTATGTGTACATTTTGAGATCAAGCAACTAAATTTCATTTTTAATGTGTGCCATTGTGCCCGCAGTAAAAAATGACAATAAAGGTGATTTAATCTATTATATTCTTATTATTTTTCTTTTCTATTTTTTCTATTTTCTTTGTTTTTTCTATAGTTTCCATTTTTAACTTTATAATTAGTTTTATTTTTGTAGTTCTAATTTTTAATCAAATTACTATTTTAAAAAACAATGATTCCATGCAGGAAAAGAATCAAAGTATGCCCTTTCTGAATTGGAGAGTAAGCATTGGATTGTACAAAATGACAGATAATACTTTTGAAAAATGAGGGTAGACATGTGGAGCTACAATGGCAGAAATAAAGCTTACTTATATGAACATTCTTTACAAACAAGAGTTGTCAAAGAAAATGCTTTGAAAGACTTATAGCATGAAATGGTGAAACAAGCTTATGCAGATTTACTACAAAATAAAGAAATTGTGGATTTCAAGATAGAGATGGGAGTCCAAGTGGAAATACAAATGACAGACCACCAAGATAATGGATAACAACTTCTTGATGGATTTTCAAAAGAGGATTGCTAGTCTTAAAGCAACTTTAGAGATGGGAGGAAGGAAGATCAAAACCTATGACAACATATGAATGGATCAAAGATCTGAAAGAATACAAATAATGTAGAATAGTCCTGAAAAACTCTCCTATATTTTTTTCATAAATGGAGCAAAGTATTTATATAGCTTTAATGTATTCCTATGTTTCATGTTTCATCTTGAATCATCTGCCCAACAGCCTGCCATCTCCCTCCTTTTCCATACATAAATTCCAAGACCTCTTCTCATACTTTTTCTTTCCCCTGTAATGAGAAATATGAGCAGTCAAAATGTTTTCCAAGTGAAAAGGTGCTCAACATAAAACAATACTATCAGAGGTACCCATTATCATCTCCAACACTCATATAAGTTCAAGAACAGCACAAGAAATAACTCTCAACATTCTCAACCAACTAGATATTATAGGAGAGCCACCTTAATCAATGGCAGCCAATTATCAGAAGGAATCTGGTAGCAATAAGTATCTTAATATTTTTTCTATTTTCTGTATCAAGGATTTGTGAAGCAGCTGTCCAGATGAAGTCAGAGATACTAATACAAACTTGTAGCCATTCATACAGATCAGTGATGGCGGACCTTTTAGCGACCGAGTGCCCAAACTGCAACCCAAAACCCACTTATGTATCATCGGGTGCCGGGTGGGTGTGGCCCATTGGGTGGGTGTGGCTGCAGTGGTAGTGGCAGACTGGGTGGGACTAAAAAGTTCAATCAATCAATTCCAACTTTGCAAGATCTTTTTTTTCCTGTGAGTTGAAATTGATTGATTGATTGAACCTTTTTTTTTGCACACGGCAGCGGAGGCCTAAAGCAAAAAGGTTTTATAAAACCCAGCTGAAGGCCTAGGACTGGGGCAATGGCCCATGTGCCCATAGAGAGGGCTCTGCATGCCACCTGTGACACACATACCATAGGTTCGCCACCACAGATATAGTCATATATATAGATTGTAAATGTATATGTTTGTGTGTGTGTATGACTTGTAGTCATTCATATAGAATTATATATATATAAATAAACAGCTGTCCAGATGAAGTCAGAGACACTAAAACAAACTTGTAGTCTCCAACGTCATCTGGACAGCTGCTTTACAATTCCGACTTTATTTGGACAGCTGCTTTGCAATTCCTTGACATAGATAATTGAAAAAAATGAGATTGCTATTGCTACCAGATTCCTTCTGATAATTGGCTATCATATCAAACTTACAGTAGTCTTTGTCATCATCCAGACAGAAAAAAACACAAGCTAGTCAGGAATACAGGAACATCATGAGGTAAATTAAACAGCATACAGAACACACAGAAGAAAAAGGTGGGGAAAAAAGGGAAACTCCCCCTTTATACTTACAGCAACCAATCGTAGTGTAGATTGCCTCATGCCTGAGTCAGCACTCTCCAATTAATCAGCTACAACTGTGTGTTCTGGCCTATTGTACACTGAACTGTTCAGCTATGAAATTCAATATCCTAACAATCTATGATTAATACTCCAGAGTTTTAAATTTTACAGGATGATTTCTAGCTATGTTGTCAAATTATTTTTGTGTAAATTGAATATTTACTTCCTCTTTTAGATTTAGATACACATTTTATTCAAGAAATTTAGTTTTACTAGTGTGCATTTGTTTTCTGTTTCTTTGGACAACATCTATACCTGTTGTGATTCTGTGCCTGTGCTCCCAGCAGCTGAGTCTGAGGAATCTGAGGAGGAGGAGGAGGAGGGGTTTGGAGAGCCTTCAGTGTCGGAGGGAGGCTCTGATACACTGCAGGATTCTCAGCCTGGCCCCTCCAATTGTGTTCCTCATGAGGCTCAGCTTTGTGAGAAGGAGGGGTCAGACTCAGAGGAGTCACAGCTGAATCTGTTCAGAGACACTAGAAGCAAAAGGCAATCCAGAAGAGCAGAGCAGAGAAAATCTATGAGGCAACTCAGTGAAAGGAGGAGAAGGCATTGAGAAGCCACACCTTGGGACAGATAATAAAAAGGGAAGGTGTGGGCGGTGCTGGTTGCTGAAGGCAACCATTCGGAGACATTCAAAGAGAATCTTGGTTTTTCTTGCTAATCTGTTTGACTCTTGTTTGTTGACTCTTGTTTGATGTTTTGAATCATTTATTGAAGAAAATATTTTGCTGCTTTTTTGTTTGAAAGACTTTTATTTATTTATTTATTTTTATTTTTATTCCATTTATATCCCGCCCTTCTCCGAAGACTCAGGGCGGCTTACAAGCTTAGCAGTAGCCTTCATTCTATGTATATGCCTGCTTATTAGGGCTTTCACACACACACCCCAAGCGGCATTATTACAAAGTCAGCTTAATTGCCCCCAACAATCTGGGTCCTCATTTTACCTACCTCGGAAGGATGGAAGGCTGAGTCAACCTTGAGCCTGGTGGGATGCGAACCTGCACTAATTGCAGGCAGCTGGTGTTACTTAAGGAGGCATTAGCCCACTGCTCCACCAAGGCTCTTTATCATTTTGGAACTATAAATAAATTTGGGTTTGGTTTTTCCAGCCTATTAATTTGTCAAAAGGAAAAAGGGGTTGTCCCTAACACACAAACAGGGCCGGTCGTAGGCTGGAACAGAACAATACCACTGACTTTGTAGTAATGTCTTTTTTTAGAAAAATGCTGATCACCGATCAAAATTAATAAAATCTATTTATTTATGTTTTCAGATTAACCAATTTTATCGAAAGGCATAAGCTTTCATGAGCTACAGCTCCTTACAATCCAGAAAAGCTGATGCTGTTTAATAATATCCGTTAGTCAGAAAAGGCTCGAAGAACCAGAAAACAAGTTAGAAAAATAAAAGTTTCTTTTTGAAGGGAAGAAAATGTTGGCGGATATTTTCTTGCCTCACCTTACTTTTCTTGCCTCACCTTACTTATACCCATCTTCAATAGAATTTTCCCTTTAACAACATAAAGGTGACTCAATCTGTTTTCAAAACCACATTTCAATTCTCTCATATTTCTGATAGCATTGTATACTCATTCCATAATATTGCTGATTGCAACAATATAAAAAAGATGTTGAGACTCTAGAAAGAATACAGAGAAGAGCAACAAAATTGATTAGGGGACTGAAGGCTAAAACATATAAAGAATGATTGCTGGAAGTGGCCATGCCTAGTTTAATGTAAAGAAAGACTAGGAACGACATGATAGCAGTCTTCCAAAATCTAAGGGGCTGCCATAAGGAAGAGGAGGTCAAGCTATTCTCGAAAGCACCTTGAGGCAGAACAAAAAGCAATGGTTGGAAACTAGACCTAAGGAGAAATTTCCTGACAGTTAGAACAATCAGTGGAATGACTTGCCTCCAGATGTTGTGGGTCATTCAACAATGGAGGCTTTTAAGAAGAGATTGGATAACCCTTGATCTTGATCTCGACCCTATCTGGACCAAGATGCCCTACGCACAGTCACTCATGCGCTCGTGACCTCCCATTTAGACTACTGCAACGCTCTCTACATGGGGCTGCCCTTGAGGACCACTCGGAGGCTTCAGCTGGTGCAAAATGCAGCCGCGTGAGTTGTGATGGGGGTTTCCCGTTACTCCCATGTAACACCTCTGCTCCGTGAGCTGCATTGGCTTCCAGTTGCCCTCCGGGTGAGATTCAAGGTGCTGGTGATGACCTATAAAGCCCTAAATGGCTTGGGTCCGGGATATCTGAGGGAACACCTGCTGCCAGCATCAAGTTCCCTTCGTCCAGTGGGCTCCCACAGGGAGGGCCTTCTCAGGGTGCCGCCGGTAAAAGAATACTGGTGGATAACACCCAGGGGGAGGGCCTTCTCTGTGGGGGTGCCTGCCCTTTGGAACCAGCTGCCCGTGGAGCTTAGGACTGCCCCCGACCTTCGATCATTTCGCCGAGACCTGAAGACCTGGCTCTTCGAGCTTTCCGGCCCAGGCTGAGTTTTAATTTGGGGTTTTATTTTTTTCCAGGGATTTAATTTAATCTTTTTTAATTGTTCTTAATTTTTGAATCGTTGTTTTATATACCCTGTAAACCGCCCTGAGTCCTACAGGAAAGGGCGGTATATAAATTCAATAAAATTAAAATTAAAATTAAAATTAAATTAAATGGTATAGGGCAGGGGTAGGCAACCTTGGCTCTTTTATGACTTGTGGACTTCAACTCCCAGAATTCCTGAGCTGGCCATGCTGAGGGGAAAGGGAGAGGTTTCCAAGCTGAGCCATGCTGGCTCAGGAATTCTGGGAGTTGAAGTCCAGAAGTCAAAAAAGAGCCAAGGTTGCCTACCCCTGGTATAGTGTTTCCTGCTTGAGCAGGGGATTGGTGTAGAAGGCTTCCAAGGTAGCCTCCAACTCTGTTATTCTGTCCTGTTACTGTACTTCCCAACTTTGCTGTTTATATTAACATTAACAGTGGTGGGATTCAAATCCGGTTCTCTGTGTGGATGCCACTTCTGGAAGTGCATTCTGGGCCTGGGCAACAAAAAATTAGCTACTGGTTCTGCTGAAGTGGTGCAAATTGGCTGAATCCCACCACTGAACATGAGTCACGTAGAAGCTGTCAAATCTGGAAAAATGAGATTTTTTAAAAATACCCACCTTTTCAAGATTTGCACACAAAAAAAGTGGAAATCGTATGCACATCCCATAATATTTTTTAAAAAAATTCTTTATTTGAATGAATTCCAACCCACACCAATTTAGAGCACATCATTTCCCAACCAAGGTGTGAGATTCACCCACTTTGATGAACCACAATTCAATTTCTTTAATCTTGGCTTAGCATTTATGGAAATCTAACCAAGGAATGAAAGTCTAGGGTTTTTTTCCTCTAAAAAAATATTTTCCGTCTCCTCTATACACTGAATCATAAATCAACCAAATGGATTGTATAACATCCTATAGATTTTATTTATAATGCTTTGATCATGTTTAGAATAGGGTTCATAAGCACTGTACATCTTTAAATCCATGCTGATCCTACAGTCAGAACTCTTCTCCTTTACTACTCCTACCATTATTCACATGCCCTAGGCAATTCTTCAGTTGCTGCATGGAAAGCTAAAAACATTTAAAATTTAAAACATTTCCAATTTCACTTGAAAAGTGGCAGATTTTTCTGTAGTTCTTTCTGTAGTTCATCCAGATTTTTGCAGTCTGGATGTGGTAACCGCATAAATGCACGTACTTGTAAAGCTGTACCAGTCAGGAATCTTTCAGACCATTATGTACCAGCTGGATGAGTAATGGCTAAACTATGGTTGTGATGGTTGTTTTGTTGCTTCCAACTTTTCATGACCCTATGGAGATCATTTTGCCTGAACTGTCTATCAGTAACTGCTTCTCCAAATTCTTGTCCTTGTGTCATCACTAATGGTATCTAGCCTCTGTTGGCCTCTTTTTCTATTCCCTTCAATTTTTCCAATCATCAAGTTCTTTTTCTGTGACTCTTGCCCTTTCATTATGTGTCCCAAAAAATCTAACTTTTAGCTCCATTATCAGTGCTTTCAAGGAGCAATCTGCTTTTACACAGTCTAGTCCTCAATTCTTTGTTCTTCTCATGATCTAAGATATTCTTAACAATTTTCCCCAGCACCACATTTTAAAGGGATTTTTTTCCCCTCATTCAGCCTTCCACAGCTGTAAACTTTACAGGCCTTCTGTTTTGAATCGCCATTAAAATGCTAACAAAACTGCTCAATATTCTGAGCAATATCAACAGGCTAAAAAAACACACAATAGGGCATTGCTTGCCTTAAATTAAAACAACTCATCCCTTGATGAGTGCTCCACATTAAAAACAGTAACCGAATAGAAATATTGTCAGTCTAGGCAGGAATATACACATCAAGAGGACACTTCATTGTTTCTTAAAATTTTACCGGTGGATTTAGCTTCAAAATCAGATTTTGTCACTTAGTTTAAAAAAAAAAAAGTACAGCCCCTAAGATGCGGACATCAAATTGCTCTGAGATTTTGAAGAAGTTAAAAAAAAAACCGTAGTTAAGGCAGACTTGTAGAAACAGCTGCACAAATATTGAAAACTGCCAAGAAGCTGTGTCTTTTCAGGAGTCCAGACTTTTCTCAGCTGACAGAAAGGGGAAAGGAAAATGCTAAGAAGCAAATCTACTTTTTTGGAGAACATTTTAATCTTCTTCCTAGAAAAGACCTTTCTTCGAGTTTTCTTAAAGAATGACAATTCAAATAGCAGCTCACTCACTGTAAAATAAAAAGGCTCACAGTTCCAATTAGAAATATAATACTTCGTAGGGCAAATAGAAAGCCATTGAACTGCTTGCTTTGATTCTCAATGAAGCGATGAAAATGTTCCACAGTGGCACTTGTAATTACCAGGTGCTCCACGGTGAAATATTTTCGGTTGTCATCAACTGTAGCTGTAATACTATCCGATTCACCTTTCTAGCCTTCCTCAACCTGATGTTCAGTTTTGGAAGATGAGCTCTGGCAGATTACTCAGAATGGGCCAATTTTTTTTTATATGAGCCTAATCTTTAACTAAAACAAGATAGCAAGGACTTGTTGCAGAAGAACTGATGAAAACAGTTCAGCATAACAAGGCAATTTATATTAAGCTATATATTCATCCAGCTGAATGTTGGGACACAAGTACAGGTTAACGCTCCAATTTATATAAAGCTATATAAAGGATTCATCCAGCTAAAGGTTTGGACACAGATACAAGTTAACACTGGTTTAAATAAAAGGTACCCATTTGCAGTAGTGGTGAATATCTGTAGCTCGAGTGTAGGATGAGGGTGAAAGTTCATTCTCCAAGCTTATGGGTTGGTTTCTGAACATTTTGTTACCAGGCTACGTAAGATCTTCAGTGAGTTTAGGGGGTGTGTCAGTATTCTCACACCTGACCCATCACAGACCCTCACTTGACACACCCACACTTGAAGCCCTTATAAACAGAAGAACACTGACATCCCCTAAACCAGGGGTAGGCAACCTTGGCTCTTTTATGACTCGTGGACTTCAACTCCCAGAATTCCTGAGCCAGCATGGCTCAGCTTGGAAACCTCTCCTTGTCCCCTCAGCATGGCTGGCTCAGGAATTCTGGGAGTTGAAGTCCACGAGTCCTAAAAGAGCCAAGGTTGCCTACCCCTGCCCTAAACTCAGCTGAAGATGTCACTTAACCTGGTGAGGAAATGTTCAGAAACCAATCCACAAGCTCGGAGAACGAACCTTCACCCTCAACTTACACATTATAGAAGTTGTCACCCAAACCACAGGTCCACCTAGGTTGTCTACCTTGCTTTGCCCTAAAGACACACAATCTCACCCCCTCCCACAATATTTTTTCTCAAAGCAACATTTTTAATGTGACTCGGGAGAGAAGATCAAATACATGACTGAAGGAAAATCAAGATGACATTTAATTAAATTTAAATTCAAATGACATTAAAAATGAGGTTAGTGTAATTTCTGGAGTGCTGCCTTTGAAAGTGCATGTGAAGCTCTTGAGACAGAAACAAAGGTATCCAGGGTTGCTATACACCAAATAGGTGTGTCTCTAGCCCTGCGTTGATACCGAACCTAGGAAAATAATTTGGCACCTTCTCTGCAGAAATGGCAATTTCAGCAACTGAGTAACGAAGTTGTGGAAAGGCTATTGCTGAGCAGACAGCAATTCTTGGGGTTCCAAGCACAGATTTTAAGGCATGGATATCCATCCTCTGTGTTCTTTAATTAAGTACATATGTGTGTACAGTATATGAATGCATACACACTCAGATAGAAGTTAAATGAAAGTAATGCTTCCATCTTCATGACTTTGCAGGTAGTCCTTAACTTACAGCCATTTGTTTAGCAACTGTTCAAAGGTACAAGGCCACTGAAAAAGGTGATTTACAACCGGTCCACACATTTAACAACCATTGCAGCATCCCCATGGTCACCTGATCAAAATCCAGGAGCTTGTCAACCGGCATGTATTTATGACTGTTGCAATGTACCAGATAATGGGATCTCCATTTGCGATCTTCCCAGATGGCTTCAGACCAGGAAAGTCAATGGGGAAAAGTTGGATTCACTTAATAACCGCATGATTCACCTAACAGCAGTGTTTCACTTAACAACTGTGTTTTAGCAAATTGTGGCCATAAGTTGAGGACTCTCTGTAGTTTAAACAGGGATATTTTATTTTTATTTTGCCACCTGTATTTGCTTGTCCACAAAATCACCCCCATACATTGTACAATTCTTCCTGCGATGAACACGTTTTTTACACCTGTTGCAAAAGTAGGACATTTTGTGCTCTCAATCATATCTTGATAGTGTTTCCCCCCTCTTAATTTAAGTTAAACAGATGCCCACAAAATATTCTTCAATTTTTGGGAACAGGTGGAAGCCACATAGTATCATGTCTAGACTCCACATTACACGGGATACAAAGATGAGACTCAACCTCGCCAGTGATTCTTGGATGGTTTGTGAGTTGTAAGCCTGGCAAAATTTCCTTCTTGTGCTTCCAAACTCTGCTTAATCATTGTTTCAAAAACTGTAACCATGAGTTTTCCTGGCAAAACCAGGACTTTGTATAATTTTCCCAAGTGAAGCTTTGTGATGATATCTCATGGACTGATGTTTCATTTCAGAATGATGGGGCCATATGTCATTGGTTGTCATGATCCGGTGAAGAAATTTCTCACTTTCATTCTTATGGCATGATAATTGCTGGCAAATTTCAGCTTGCCCTCTCTGCCATCAGCATGCAAGGAATCCATCGTGTACAAATGTTCCCCTGCTTGGCACCATCAAGAACACAAACTATGTGTTGCTGTGAAATACCAAGCTTGATAGTCATTTACTTTTTAGTGATCCCCTCTTTGTCCTTAATCAGTTCGTCAACCTTTCTCGTGGGACATTTGTTGGTTGCTGGAACAGGTCATCCACTTTGTCCTTGATCACCCAAACAGTCCTCGACTTACAATCACAATTGAGCCAAAAATTTCAGTCGCTAAGTGAAACATTTGTTAAGTGAGTTTTGCCCCCTTTCACAACCTTTCTTGTCACCATTCTTAAACAAACCACTGCAGTTGTTAAATTAGTAACATGGTTAAGTGAATCTGGCTTCCCCATTGACTTTGCTTGTGAGATGGTCACAAAAGGTGATCATGTGTGACCCTGGGATGCTGCAACTGTCATAAATATGAGTCAATTACCAAATATCTAAATTTTGATCACGTGATCCTAGGGAAGCCGGAATAGTTGTAAGTGTGAAAACATTCGTAAGTCACTTTTTTTAGTGCCGTTGTAACTTTGAACGGTCACTAAATGTGCTGTTGTACGTCGAGGACTACCTGCGCTCACATCAACACAGATATCACCTGAAGCAGCCTACATTCAGCAGTGAATTCCAATTAAAGGTGCTCTTTAGCAGTCAAAAATTCAACAGGTTGCTCAAAATGAACTGACGGGTACTCACTGCAGGCTTCAATTTCATGAACAAAAGCAACCCAACCTTTTCTCACACTAAACTCCTGCCAAATGAATTAGAAGTGCAGATGCTAAAAAGTTTTTGGCTTGGCAGTACCTCCATCTGCTAACGATTTATAGCATTGGAGACATTTGTTTTATTCAACCATTGCACATGTACATATGTGTATATGGATATGTATACACAGAGATAGAAAGCTTCAGAGGCAACTAAGATTCTCCAAGGCAATTTTTTTCTAAACCCCAGACATGAATGCTGAACTGAAAGAAAGGCATACAAAGTTATACATAGAACGCAGAATAATAGAACTGGAATACAAATTGTATGCACTTGGTATACAAATGAACATATATCGGTATACCATACATGGTATACAAATGACTATACATTTGGTATAGAAATGAACATTTTGGCCTTCTTCAGCTGTACAACTTACAGAATAGAATACAGAATAATACAAGTTGGAGGGGATTTAGGAGGTCTTTTAATCCAACCCACTACCCAAGCAGGAAACCCTACCATTCCCGACAAATGGTTGTCTAATCTCCTCTTTAAAACTTGCAGTGTTGGAGCACCACAATTTCTGAAGGCAACCTGTTTCACAGGTTAATTGTTCTGTCAGGAAATTTCTCCTTATTTCTAGATTGGTTCTCTCCTTGATTAGTTTCACTTTATAGACTTGAAAGAATACTTACCCCCTAATTGGTTTTGCTTAAGAAGGTGAAAGGAGACAGAGAGTGGTATGAATGTGTTACTCTATCCTCTGTATTCCTCAGAAGGAATTCCAAATGTTTGCAAATTATTGCAGGCTTTGACATGAGCTTCTAAAGATGTTTGGCTGAATTAATTCAGGAACCTACTAAAGATAGTGAGAATGTTTTTCTCATTTTTTTAAAAAAAAATACAAAACCTTGCCAAATTTGCATACATGCAATTGAGAAGAGAGGCCAAAAAATTATATCCAGCTGCAATTTTCTAGGTCATCTGCCATTTCTTAGTTATGTTTAATGCTAAGCACAAGTTAGCACATCAGGCAAGCATTGCCAAGAATTGCATCCCAGTTCTATATAGATCCTCACATAAGGACAAATCATATGCCTATAATACTGAATGTGCTTCAAGGTAACTTGCCTTCCCTCTCCCCAAAAGCAATAGCAATTTCTGTTCACACTTTGAATTGAGATTATTTACAAATGTACAATCTATTTTGGGCATTCATACTTTACATTTGTCCAGGCAAGCATTCGGACAGCTGCCTTGTTGGCAAAAGTATCATTTGTTGCCAGACTTAACGTGAGCTTTCAAAAATGGGGCTTCAAGCGCAGAAGACTACCTTGGCTCTTGAGCTTTGATTCATGCCATTTCTTTTGCTGGAAATTTATATGTTAGAAAGGCAGATATTTGCCTCAAGGGCAGAATATCATGTAAATGCACTGTTTTGCAAAAAGCAAATAAATGAGTCTGATTGTGAGGGGGGGAAGTCCAAAGTTATTATTTAATAATATGAAAAGCCATAGTGTTGTTCAAGCTGTGGACATCTCAAATGTCTAATTAGAAGGGGAAGGCTGTCAAAAAAATAAACATGTTTAGCCCCCGCTTTTTTTAAAACCTCTGTCACGTGACAAATATTTTTAAAAGGGCAGGATTTCATTTGCACAATTATAGCCACTCTCTTGGGATTATTATTTTTTTGAGCCTTGCTACCTGCTATCATCCCTAGTGATAAGCAACAAGAATTACACAGTGGAAGAAAAGTAGCATCTAAATATGGTGAACCTCACATGACACAGTAGAGATTTTACTGTTGCCTGCCAGTGAGTTTGCCCCAGTAGGCTTGTTTTTAGATTAAATATTTTTAATTAAAAGAGAGAGTTAAATGGGAAATTAATGTGCTTCAAGCAAGCTAGCTTCAACATTATATTAAAGAAAGCTTGCAAAGGCTACAGCTCAGGGCTTTGCTAAGCGTCACCTGCCCAAACAATGTGGTGCAAATTAAGTATATTTGGATTGGAGAGAGAATCCTGGGAGTTAATGGGAGGGGCAAAAGGCATTCTCATTGGTTGGGTCTCTGGCAAATAAGCATCCTGTTACTGGCTAGGCTCCCCATAGTTGCCATCTTGAGAATGGGCAAGCCCTCACTATGGCAACCACTCTGCTATCCTGTTTAAATCCCAAATGTGTCCATCATTGAAAAGGTGGCAGTAAACAAAAACTTTCAGGTTTTACTATCTGGACAGAGGTAGGGATGATAAACACCTTTTTGAAGGGAAAAATAGACCAGGGTGAGATTTTTAAAAGTCTAACCCACTGACCCCTTCCAAAATTAATTATGGTTCTAAGTTTCCAAAACTTGCCTAAATCAAATTGCCCACTCCCCCCACATTACACTTCCCAAGTTGTGCTGGCAGAATATGCATACAAAATCAAATGGCAAAGTAGTTTTTGGGTTTATTATGCTTCTAGCAGAACGGGAGATTCTTAGCTCCCCTGCCTCATTTCAGGGGCGCCAGTACTAGGGGCTGTCGTTAGGTTTTGCCGCCATTAACATGATTTTCCTGGGAAATATATAATGTAGTAGTCTTCCCTTTGCTTTCTACACCGCTGTGCATATGCTGTTCAAGTGGCTGCCACCACACCATGTGCTGTTCTTCTGAAGCTGTTCCAACCAATATGGTCTCCGCCTTCAGCTGATACTGGGCAGCCAGCGGCTACTCACCAGGCCTGTTGGTCCATGGGAGGTATTTGATTCTCTCCAACCTGCCATTACAGCATAAAATGGGTAAAAGGTAAAGGTAAAGGTTCCCCCGCACATCCGTGCTAGTCGTTTCCGACTCTAGGGGCCGGTGCTCATCTCCGTTTCAAAGCCGAAGAGCCAGCGCTTGTCCGAGGACGTCTCCGTGGTCATGTGGCCGGCATGACTAGACGCCAAAGGCGCACGGAACGCTGTTACCTTCCCACCGTAGTGGTCCCTATTTTTCTACTTGCATTTTTACATGCTTTCGAACTGCTAGGTTGGCAGAAGCTGGGACGAGTAACAGGCGCTCACTTTGCTACGCGGCACTCGGGATTCGACCCGCCAAACTGCCGACTTTCCGATCGACAAGTTCAGCATCCTAACCCACTGAGCCACCGCGTCCCTATAAAATGGGTAGGGGCCCCCCAATCCACCACCCAGGGACGCGTTCTGTAGGGGTTCCAGACTCCCTCTAAGAAGCCTGGCCTCTGACAAATCAGCCATCAATAGACACATAGACATTAACAACATCTGTAGATTATTCAAAAGAGACTGTTGAAAGAAAAATCTTCATTAGGGTCCAGCCCAAGCTGGGAATAAGCAAAAGAAGGTTGTAGAATGAGAAAGAAGGTTGTAGTTTATTGAAGAGGAGAGCCAGACAGAAAGATGGCTCTGGAAAAACTGACTACATATAGCAAGGTGTGATGGGTTTTTATATCTTCTGGGGCTCTTGAGGTTGTTTCCTGTTCCTGTTTGAGGCTTTGTATTTCCTGTGTCATGTACTTTGACCTGAGTATGAATGTGTCCTTTTGGTATTGGTGGGTTAATCCTATTATGTTTCCTGTCCTTAGAATTTGGCTGGGGGTATGTAGATTTTAGGTGCCTTGGTCTTCCTAATAGCTTCCTGGCTCCAACCTTCCTGAATGGATTATCACATCTGCATTTCTAAAAGCTGGCCTCTGCCTAGTTTCTGCTTGGGGGAGAGGGGCTGGGGCTGGTTTCTGGGAGCTGGTTTCTGTCTTTTTTAAAGATCTTCTCCATTATTCCTTTGGGGAAATATATTCTGCCTTTTTAATATTCCCCAAAATATTTCTTTCTCTGGATTCTTCCCACAAGACAATCAACTAGCTCCCCACCAGTAATCAGCACTCGGATCACCATAGATTAGCTCCAAGATCTCAGACTAGCAATCAAGTAAGTAATACCCCAATCAAGAAACTGCCAAAGAGCCATTTCTAAACAGCCCAATCAAAGAAACCCCCCCACACACACACACACATACACAGGCAAGACACCAGAATATAAACTGACAACAGACAGCACTCCTTACTAGCACTGATGATGTTACCTAGTTAGGGTAATGAAACGTCTGCAAGAAAACAAGCAAGCTCAGAGAGCACCAAGGGCCCCACCATCATAAATATATGCTGGTTGCCAAGCACCCAAATTATGATTATTATGACCGTGGGAATACTGCAAGGGTTAGGAGACAACCAGTTCTAAGTCTCTTTTTTAAGTGCCACTGTAAATTCAAATGAAGGGTTGCAATGAATCGAGGACTAACTATACTCTGGCCCTAGACTTTTTTGTTGTTGTTGTTAGCTGCGAAGTTGTGTCCGACCCATCGCAACCCCATGGACAACGTTCCTCCAGGCCTTCCTGTCCTCTACCATCTTCTGGAGTCCATTTAAGCTCACGCCTACTGCTTCAGTGACTCCATCCAGCCACCTCATTCTCTCTCATCCCCTTCTCTTGCCCTCAATCTTTCCCAGCATTAGGCTCTTCTCCAGTGAGTCCTTCCTTCTCATTAGGTGGCCAAAGTATTTGAGTTACAAGGCTCTAGACTAGACTATTATAAACCGTGTTTTCCTGCCTGAGAGCCCTACATGGTGTCCCCACATTCTATCTGCTGATTTTAAACACATTTCAGAGGACTAGTTTTTCATGGGGCTCAAGACACATCTCTCTCAGGGGAGTGGCATCATGGTTACTGGCCTCAACCACTTTCACCATTCAATGGAAGTGGTGAACAAAGACAAGACACATCTTCCCAAATGGAGGCTCTTTGAGTGTGTAAGAGGATATACACATCGAATGCTTTTGTAAGTTCATAAGTTCAGGTGAGCATATGTAGATATGTAGAATGGAGGTGCTAATAAATTTGCAGTTGACAGAACACGTGGATCACAGCTAGAAAAGCAAAAGGCAGATGTGCAGTTAATTACAGGCCAGTTTATCAGTTAAGTGAAGTTGTCCTTTCTCATCCTTTGACCATGCAATATTGAACAAGCTTCCCATATGTTTCTAAAACATATGCCTATAGCCATCGCTTTCCACATTTTAACTCACTTTTCTAATTACAGTGTGGGAACTGGTGACGGTATTTACAGAGCTGGATCAATATGCCAAAGGAATCCAACTTTAAAGCTTTAATCCGTTCAAAAGGTTTGTGAATCCACTATTTTAAAAAAATAGCCATTGTAAAATGTTGGGACTCAAGAGTTTTATTATGCCTTGAAGCTGATAGGTTGAGCTGTTGTTAATCATGTTCTCAGCCTATCACATACTAAAAATGAAATAACCCTAGGAAAAAATTCAATAGATTCTGGAGATTGCAGCATTGAAAAATCTTTTTAAAAAATCTTAAAATCCAATATAGGTGAAGGAGGAGCCTGTTGTTGTGGAGAAAATAAGAGAAAGGATTATTAGCTATGTTCACTACCTTAAATTATACAAATAATAAAGGAGGGCTATAAATAAATATATCTGCAAGGCAATCAAACCGGTCAGTCCTAGAGGAGATCAACCCTGACTGCTCTTTAGAAGGCCAGATCCTGAAGTTGCAACTCAAATCCTTTGGCCACCTAATGAGAAGGACTCACTGGCACTACAATAGATTACCCATCATAGACACATAGACATAAACAGTATCTACACACTATGAAAAAGAGACAATCTACAAGCTAAAAAAGGAACAAAAAGACCAAAACACCTCCCCACCAGCAATCAGCACCTAGATGAGTATAGATTAACTCCAAGATTAGCATTAGACCAACAATCAAGTAAACAATACCCCAATCAAGGTACTTCTAAAAAAAGCTAACAGTAAACAGTCCAACAAAAGGACACCTAAGACCACCCCCACCAAAACTGACAGGCAAGCCAAAATTAAGAACAAACCCACTCCTCATTAGCACTGATGATGTTACCTAGTTGGGTAATGAACATCTGCAAGAAAACAACCCAGCTCAGAGAGCACCAAGGATCCCTCATGTCAGGTTAACTTTTCTCTGGGATGGGATTTACTTGGTGATCATCAATTGCTTTTGTCATTCTATGAAGCCTTGGTGGAGCAGTGGGCTAATGCCTCCTTAAGTAACACCAGCTGCCTGCAATTAGTGCAGGTTCGCATCCCACAAGGCTCAAGGTTGACTCAGCCTTCCATCCTTCCAGGTAGGTAAAATGAGGACCCAGATTGTTGGGGGCAATAAGCTGACTTTGTAATAATGCCGCTTGGGGTGTGTGTGAAAGCCCTAATAAGCAGGCATATACATAGAATGAAGGCTACTGCTAAGCTTGTAAGCTGCCCTGAGTCTTCGGAGAAGGGCGGGATATAAATGCAATTAAAATAAATAAAATAAAATAAAAAATTCTTTTCCCAAGAAATGCTAGTATTGAACAATTTCTAATCCTAATTTTAGCCTGTTTGTAACTCACTGTTGCTTTTCTATTTATCATGCTTGGGATCAAATGATTCCACAGTATGTTTTTATTTATTTATTTTTTATTTTAATCCCATTTATATCCCGCCCTTCTCCGAAGACTCAGGGCGGCTTACACTCTAAGCACAAATCAATGTGCTTAGCAATAGCCTTCATTCTATGTATATGCCTGCTTATTAGGGCTTTCGCCCCCCCCCCCAAGCGGCATTATTACAAAGTCAGCTTATTGCCGCCAACAATCTGGGTCCTTATTTTTTTTATCATATTTTATACTCTGCCTAGGGCAAAACAGAAATGGCTGATAGTTCACTGAAAGAATAACAAATAAATAATCTGATCCTCTATTCCGGAAGAGAAGAATCCAGACCTTCTAAGAAAATCTTAGTAACTTGCACCAATGAACCAATCCACATACTCGTTTTACAGACTGATGTGTAAAAATAGTGAACCAACATAATGATTTCAAAGATTTCTGCAGGACGTTGTAGCGGGAATTATGGGACTGAAGTCCAGCCCATTGAGATGAAATCAGTTTGAGGACATGTCTGTTGGCAGAGGCATTATTTTTTTTCCTGGGGCAATGGCCCGAATCCAGAGGTCTAATAAAATACAAGATACATCTCACAAACCTGAAAACCCTCCCTTCCCGAAATAATTATCACTAGCTGACTGAGAAGAATGATGATGTGATTCAGTAGGAGGTGTTCGATATATACGCTGTTGGCATCCTTGTTCATGGAGGAACAGACATGGCAGTTGGCCCCGTGGATTATTCCTTGTCTTTCTAACCTTTACAGCTTCACGGATTAAGCTAGATCACAAACTTTTGATGCTCTCTAGTGCTCCTGGCTACACTTTTTTCTGTACAACTAACAAGGGATGACAGGTTACAGATTCCTGATTCCCGTGGACAATTAGCATCTCCTTCAGTCAAATGCTTCTCACATATTAATGCTACTCAGCCAGCATAACTAAATGTGGAAAGCGGGGAGAGGCAAGGCCAGGAAATCGACACACTGGGCTGATGCACTCTTAGGGGCAGATTCATTACAGTTGTGTTTTTCAACTCAGCTAGACCAAATTATGCAAATGTCTTTTAACCTGCCTTTCCTTTCGTTTGATGGCACATTTGCCACCTGCTCTCTTTTTCCGTAAGGCCAGTGAAGGGCAGGGGAGTTTTGCATAGAAAGGGGGGGGAATACCAGGGGTGGGGGGGAAGGAAAGGGGAAGTGGTTAATTCAGTAATCCAGAACCCCCTGCCGTTCAGGTGTCCTTTCACTGTTCTTTTTAGTCATTAACACTTTTCAAGGGTAACAATGCTTAGAAGGGAAAGGGGGTTTGCAGAGCTGAAATGCCAAGCAATAAAGATGCTGAGCATTTTCAGAATAGGTACCAGCAACGTAACCTATGCTTGTGCTTTAATAATTTGGGGGATAAAGCAGACTTCAGCAGGCTGACAAATAAATTAGTTAGGGTTGAGGAATCATGGGTCTGTGAGAAAAGGGGAAGGTCTGGCAAACTGCATGCAGTTTGGGCCACCTGCAATGAGCTACTTTCGCTTTTTATGTTCTCACAGCCTATTTAGAATGCCATAATAACCCCTAAGAGCAGAGCGTCCTCTGGGTTGATCTACAGCAGACTTCCTGCCATTGGGTATCCTCCAGAAACTCCATATCCCCAAGCTAGCAAAGACAGGTCCATCTGGAGGCATCAGGTTGGGGAAGGCAGGTTGAGAACTACGGGATTTTTCATGGGAAGGTGGCATGCAATGATTGCTCCAGAACAGGGGTCTTCAAACTTGGTCCCTTTAATGACTTGTGGACTTCAACTCCCAGAATTCCTCTGTCAGGCACGCTGGCTGAGGAATTCTGGGAGTTGAAGTCCACAAGTCATAAAAGGGCCAGGTTTGAAGACCCCTGCTCCAGAAGAAGCCTGAAGATTTTCCTGGCTGTTCTTGCTAGGGAAAAGCTCAGATTAGGTATAAAACATCTTTGTGGTTATCATGGTTTTTCCCCCCCCCCCAAAAAAGAAAAGCAAAATGAATGCTATTTTATTTATTTATTTATTTTAATTCCATTTATATCCCACCCTTCTCCGAAGACTCAGGGCGGCTTACAAGCTTAGCAGTAGCCTTCATTCTATGTATATGCCTGCTTATTAGGGTTTTCACACACACCCCAAGCGGCATTATTACAAAGTCAGCTTAATTGCCCCCAACAATGCCCTTTGGGATTACCTGCATCAGGAATTAGACCAGACATGTCAAACACAAGGCCCGGGGGCCGGATCCGGCCCATGAAGTGGTTTCATGTGGCCTGCAAAGCCATCCTGGAAACAGTGAGGGAACGGCCCCCACTGCCTTGGCCCTGGCCCAGAGACCCTCCTTCTGCCAGAGACCCTCAGATCTGTCCCACTCCTGCCCAGGCACCCATAGGCACCCTTGATGCGAATGATGTAGAGCTGGCCACGCCCGCCCAGTAGGCCATACGCACTCTAGCCACACCCATCCAGTAGGCCACGCCCACCCTGGCCATACCCACCCGGCCCCCTGAGGGCAACCACAATGCCAATGCGGCCTTCAATGAAATTGAGTTTGACACCCCTGAATTAGACTGTGAGACTGAAAGGGCTTTATGGGTAAGAATAGAAAATAGAATAGAAAATAGAATAGAATGCTTTGTTTGGCCATCTGTGATTAGACACACATGAAATTTGTGCATAAGCTCTCAGTGTACATGCAAAACAACCGAGTAATAGTAATTATAATATATGATACTAATAAGAGAAGGTAGTAGAAAAGATGTGAAGGGTAACAGTAATACAGCTCTACTACATGCGTAAATTTTCTTAGTGCTGTGGGAATTAGGTGTTCAGCAGAACGATGGCACAAGGGAAAAACTGCCCCATGTATCTGGTTATTTTGGCATGCAATGCCCTGTAGCTGGGGTCCCCAACCCCCAATCCTTGGACCAGTACTGGACCACAGCATGCCAGCAACTGGGCTACACAAACAAGCAAAGCCCCATCCACAAGATGCAGGCAGCACTCAAAACCACACCCCCTCTGGTTCATGGAAAAACCTCTCTCCACGGAACCGGCCCCTGGTGTCCCAAAGGTTGAGGGCCTCTGCCCTCCGAAGGGAGGAGGTGGAACCGTTTATGTCCAGGACGTGAGAGGTCTGTACTTATTTTCTCAGCCCTCTTTCTGAGCCCTACAATATACATTATTGAGTTTAAATGATATTCGCCCATCCTTGATACAGACAAAATCTGGCCATCATTATGTCTACTATCCTCATTGTTCATATTTATTCAGATTCCATGTCATTTGTTCCAAATCGGTGCCAGATATTTTTGGTGAGCATGCCACCCACAGTACAGATTCTGATAGCCTGCTTCCTCTGCTGCCATCAGCCAGCACAGAAAACTTCCCCCAGTCGTGAAAATACCGCACACCTAAAGTAAGTCATTTTTCAACACTCTTGCCTGACTTCCCTAGGCATGTTTATTTTTCTTCTGGCATCCTGTTTGAGTCTCTTCCAAATGAATGTGAAATAAAGAAACATATGAGAAGGTACTGGGGTGCAAGAGGTAGACCTTGCCCTGACTGATCAACTATCTAGGTCCCATAAAGTGGCAATCAGCTGCTGGGCAATCAGATCTCTTCCCGCAATTAAGTGATTCCTGACATTCTATTCTGGCCAGTCCTCAAAGGTGCCTAACAAAAATTTAAAAGGAGTTTTAGAGTTTAAAAGTTCAATCAACATTAACAAGTCAAGTAAAACAGAGGAACGTTTACAGATTTTCTAAACAGGGAGAGAATGAGAACAAGGGGAGTCGGTTAAGGTGCTGGCCTCGAAACTAGGAGACTGGGAGTTCTAGCTTTAGGCATGAAAATCGACTGAGCGACTTTGGGCCAATTACTAACAGAAGGTGAGTTCTAGTCCCGCCTTAGGCATGAAAGCCAGCTGGGTGACTTTGGGTCAGTCCTTCTTTCTCAGCCCAACCCACCTCACAGGGCTGTTGTGGAAAAATAGGAGGAGGAGGAAGAAGTATTATGTATGTTTGGCACTTTGAGTTACTTATAAAGTAACAAAGTCAAGATAAAAATATAATAAAATAAAATGAATAAAAGGGAGTGCGTTTCAAGGCTTGGGAGCGGCATAGGAGAACAATTCACTCCCACATGTCAGAAAAACAAGTATCAGAGATGGCAGAGTCATCTTCTAAAGAGCCTCTCTTGAAGCTCTGAAGAGCCAAACAAGTTTGTAATGGAAATGGTGGCCCTATGCTTATAGGTGTTTCCAGTGCTTTTTTTGTAAAAGAAAAAGGTGCCGGAACTCACACATGTCATACAACCCGCTTTGCCTACCCTACAAGGTTCCATCCAAAAAAGGTGCCGGAACTCCGTTCTGAGCGTTCTATGAGGAAAAAAGCCCTGGGTGTTTCAAAGGCTATGAGTCAACTCTTTCCCAATCAAGCTTTACATTGGATGGTTACATAGATATGGTGACGAAGTTTTGTTGTGTGGTGCAAAAATTTAGAAGGAATCTCATCTCATTCTTGGATAAAGTGACTAAACTAGTAGACTAGCGAAATGCAGTGGACATAGTATACTTAGATTTTTTTACTTAGATTTTTTTTCTACCTAGAGCTGCAGCTTACAAAAATCTACACTTAATAAAATGTGATAGTTGGAAACAATGCTTCCAACTTTCTGAAAAAGCCTTTGGCAATAATATGGAATGGCTCCCATAGCCACCTTCTTTGCGTGTGTTTTGTTTTGACTTCTTCATCTATTCTTCTGCTTGATATTTCCTGGTGGTCTCCCCTCCAAATTCTGATTGCCTATTGGAGATCTGTCAAAGTTAGCCTAATGCTGCCATCTGCTGGAAATTACAGGACAATATCAGACTTCAGATCAGTGATTCTCAACCTTGAAGATGTGTGGACCTCACCTCCCGGGATGACCCTGCCGGTCCACATATCTTCAAGCCACCAAGATGGAGCAGCTCTACTTTAGATTATGCCTAGCAAACAACTGACAGCTAGTAGAGAACTTTCAGTGTAGACTTCATGTGATCTTCTGTATTCTGAACAGCAGTTAGTATAGTTGCTGCATTTACTGCCTATGCCATTTTATAAACTTTTCAATGTCAGCTCCATGTGTCATGCACCACAATAGTAAAATTGCCTTAGATCACAGAAAGCTGATTGTAGATACCTCCATTAGGAAAGGCATATGCAAAATACACTCCAAATGCGTCTGTAAATAGGTATTGTATACAGTAGATTTAGTGACTGTTCAAAGTTAGGGCAGCCCTGAAAACAGTGACTTATAGCCATTTTTCACACTTAAGACTGTTGCAGCATCCCCATGGTCATGATCAAGGTCTAATCAAAAATTAGATGCTTAGCAACTGACTCATATTTATGACGGTTGCACTGTCCCAGGGTCACGTGATCCCCTTTTGTGACCATCTGACAAGCAGCATCAATGGGGAAGCCAGGATCACTTAACAACCATGTTACTAACTTAACAACTCCAGCGAATCACTTAACAACCGTGGCAAGAATGGTCATAAAATGAGGCAAAACTCACTTAACAAATGTCTCACTTAGCGACAGAAATTTTGGGCTCAATTGTGGTTGTAAGTTGAGGACTACCTGTATTAGGAAAAATGTGCACCAAAAGACCCAGGATGGAAACAAGGTTGGACAAATGAGAAAGTCAAAAAAAACTCAAGCATGAGAGCTTCACCAATGTTTTCCTGAGCAAATAGTCTTCCAGGAAAGAACCATAGAGTAACCTTGGAGTAAAGACCTTGGAGGAATGGGAAACAGTCAATGTAAAAGTTATTTTGTGGGCTGTATATATATATATATATTTTATAACGTTGCCACATTAAAACACAAACAATTACGCCATTCGCTATTTATTCTGGTGTTGGGCGGAGAAATTCTGTGTTTTTGGAATGGAAGCTGGCTTTTAAATTTCTTTGAAGGTGGGGGAGGAAGAATTTGGAGGAAATTTTCAAAGTGTGGTGGGCTAACCATAGAAAATATGCTTGAGGAGATTCATTCACAGTAACTATATTGTCACCACCCTACCCCTTGAAAAAATGTTGGAGAATATCTCATTCACAGGTTTTAAGGTGGGCTTTCAAAATGCCACCGGTCTCCAGCTTTCGTATAAGCCTCCCACATACTTTTTCAAGGATTTCCTCATTGTCTGAGGAAGGGAACACTTTCACCCCATAACAGAAATGCAACATTAAAAAACAAGACACCACGGGTAGAAATCAGTCATGTAAAACCCTATAACTTGTGTTTCAATCTCAAGCTCATGTGCAAATCTATGCACTCCCAAATAGTCGCTTTGATCAAACTGCAGGTAGTCTTCTACCATTGAGCCCCAAATTTTTGTTGCTAAACGAGACATTTGCAAAGTGAGTTTTGTCCCCCCATTTTACCATCTTTCTTGCCATATTTGTTAAGTGAATCTGGCTTCCCCATTGACTTTGCTTGTCAGAAGGTCTCAAAAGGTGATCACGTGACCCCCCCCCTGGACATTGCAGCTGTCATAAATATGAGTCAGTCACCAAACTTTAAAATTTGTGGACTTCAACTCCCAGAATTCTCCAGCTAGCACGGCTGGCTGAGAAGATTTGGGAGTTAAAGTTCACAAGTCTTGACGTTGCCAAGTTTGAAGACCATTGGACTAGGACAGGGGTAGGCAACCTTGGCTCTTTTATGACTCGCGGACTTCAACTCCCAGAATTCCTGAGCCAGCTATGCTGGCTCAGGAATTCTGGGAGTTGAAGTCCGCAAGTCATAAAAGAGCCAAGGTTGCCGACCCCTGGACTAGGAGATGCTCATGATCCCTTCTAACTCGTTAATTCTACGGGTCTCTTCAGTCATTTGGCCTACAAATTTATTTCTCCTGAAAGCAAAATAGAAGTCAAATAGAGCTGAACAAGAAACTTGAAAGATATAGACAGAACCATACCATCACATAGTAGAGAAAATCAATGCCATACTCACACACGTTTGCCTGATAAAAAACCCACTGTACGTTTTAGAACCGAGTAAACATGTGTTAACTGAATTGTCAGAATACATGAAAACACTTTGAAGGAGTTCATGAAAACCTTGACATTTTGTTTCCTAAAGAGAAGTCTTCTTTGAAAAGATTTATCTCTCAGCACACTCAACGTTTAGCTAACCGCATCTCAAAACCTAATCTTACCTTAAACAGAAAACTCTCTCCTTTAAAAAAAAAAGTAAATAATTTGTCTCTACAAATAATTTGTAGAGATTTTGGAGAGTTAATTCAAAAAGAACGCATTTGGTGTCAGCATAGAAGACTTGGGAGCGTTTCACAATTTTCACAACTTCTGCCATTATAATTGGAGGAATTATCAGAAAACCAATCGTAGTGATGCTGAAAATGCTTGAGACTTTTCCTACAGGTGTTGCTTTGGGAAAAAGAACATGCTAAGGATGAGGCTGAAGAAGTAGCAAGTCTTTTTAATTTAAGAAATTTAGGACAGAAGATTTTATAGATTTCTCCCCACCCCCTGCAGTTTAGATGTGAACTCCAATTTTAACTTTCAGAGAAGACAAAAACCAAGTAGCCTCACTACTCCGTTTCTTTCATCAAAATGTAGATCACCCTAGAGAAGCCTTAAAAGTCCTACTGCAACTTCTCCAAAATTACATTAGAAAGAAGCTGTTGTATCCACAGTGAGGGAGTTCAGCCTGCTGGAAGATCATATTCTTTTGCTGGTATTCGGTCACTTGAAGCAAATGGTATTTTAATGCCACTTACCGTGTTCCTAGCAGCTGAACTGATCCGCGCCGGCACTAATTCCAAACCAGAGCCTTCGTTTCAAAGATGAAAAAAGCAGAACAGAAAAAAAACACCCTCTCCAGAATGCCAGATCACATTCAAATCAAAGTGAAGGTCCCTGCAACTCCAGTTTCAAAAAGGAAACGCAGACGGGCTAAATAAGGCTGGCACTGTTGTGTAAAGTTGTTGGTTCCTCCTGTTGAACGCTGACACCAAACGTCAAACTCTCAATTGCTGAGCTCCAGCTGTACTTGAATGAGTGAGGCTCGGAATTCACAGCTGAGGCGGGTCCAAAATGTGTTAAGATATAGCACAACATGCTAGTAGGTGGGCAAGGCCAATCTCCACCACCCACCCACCCCTCCTTCCAAGCAGGTTTCAGGTTTCACACAGCAACTGGTAGCTTTGCAGCAAGCAAAAGCTGTTGGCTCTGAGCTGAAGGGAGTCCCTTCTTAGCCAACAGCTCATTCCTCAACTATCTCCGGACCCCTGCATGGTATGGCCCCTCCTTCCCCCGGGCCATGTGGGAAGTGCCATGCGGAAACATTATCCTGCTTTTCTTTCCTTACAGCCTGGTTTCTCTGGATGAAAGTGAATTGGTATGCAATGTTTCTTTCCCTGAAAAAAGAAGAGTTTTGTGGGCAATGCCGATGCACGAGTCTGGAGTGCTCAATTACAAGGTGACCAAAGGCCATTGGATCATTTCTGAGCCTTCCAAGAGCTTAAGTTTACTTTCTAAAGATAGTAATAGGCACAAGATAGTTATAGGCATATAGATAGGCGTAAGATAGGAGCCCCTCCAATAAAGGAAAATCTTTGTAGCTTAGGACTGAAATGAGAGGTCCTTGCTGTTCTCTGAGCTTAGTTGTTTTCTTGCAGCTCTTTCCCCCCCACCCCACCCCCAGATGGAGAAGGTGGAGGTCTAGGGAATTTTCAAAGGGATGGAGAGAGGCATACCAGAAAGCCACAACACCAGCATTAGCAACCTCCTTCATCTCCATCAGTTAATTTAGCTGAAAATACCAGCAGGACATCTTCAAAATAAGCAAGGAGAAAAGAAATCTCTCTAAAAGAGAATCCACCTCTTGACATGTCCTGTCCAGACCATGTTTATCATGATTGAGGGATTCTGCTGCTTCTTTAGCCCACCTGAACTGGTAAATGCAGAGAAAACATCATTAACATATATATATTTTTCTGTTACTGCAGTTAGAAAAGAAAAGTAGCAGAACACTTGTCAATTTCATCCGTGGGATTTTTTTTTAAAGTCCATCTTTTTTCTGTTCCATTAATGAAGAAGGGTATTTTTTTTTTTGTTTTAAAAAGGCACAGTTGTATGAAGTTGTATGAAGAGATATCAGTGGAGTGACACCGGAAGAGAGAGACAGCCTTTACCAACTGAAACGCAGCATGGGAACTGTTATGTATTAAGCTTTATTGCAACACCTAAAGCTGTGTATAAGAGTCACCACCAGGAGGCGTTGAACTGTAACTGTTTTGGCGGGAAGCACTTTGGCGGGAAACAGAGGTTCAAACCGATTGGTTGGTTGAGTACCTGGCCAGGTACTGGCCAGGTATATATAAGAGTGCAGGTAGCCCCTATTCCCCAGTACAGTCCCTTCACCTAATAAAGAGCTGCTATGCTGTACTCATCGTCTCGGCGTCCTTCCTGCTCTCCAGAACCCACAACAGGAACCAGAAACACAGCATGGGAACCAGACAATGTGACTTGAGCTGGTCCAAGATAATAATAATAATAATAATAATAATAATAATAATAATAATAATAATAATAATAATAATAATAAGAAGAAGAAGAAGAAGAAGAAGAAGAAGAAGAAGAAGGAGAAGGAGAAGGAGAAGGAGAAGGAGAAGGAGAAGGAGAAGGAGAAGGAGAAGGAGAAGGAGAAGGAGAAGGAGTAGTTGGAAGGGACCTTGGAGGTCATCTAGTCCAACCCCCTGCTAAGGCAGGAAACCCTATACCATTTCAGACAAATGGCTGTCCAGTCTCTTCTTAAAAACTTCCAGTGTTGGAGCATTCACCACTTCTGGAGGCAGGTTGTTCCACTGGTTAATTGTTCTAACTGTCAGGAAGTTTCTCCTTAGTTCTAGGTTGCTTCTCTCCTTGACTAGTTTCCATCCGTTGCTTCTTGTCCTGCCTTCAGGTGCTTTGGAGAATAGCTTGACTCCCTCTTCTTTGGGGCAGCCCCTGAGATATTGGAACACTGCTATCATGTCACCCCTCACCCTTCTCTTCATTAAACTACACATACCCAATTCCAGCAACCTTTCCCTATATGTTTTAGCCTCCAGTCCCCCAATCATCTTTGTTGTTCTTCTCTGTACTCTTTCTAGAGTCTCAACATCTTTTTTACATTGTGGTGACCAAAACTGGATGCAGTATTCCAGGTGTGGCCTTACCAAGGCATTGTAAAGTGGTATTAGTACTTCACACGATGGAAAATATTACTGTTGACTCAGAGTCACAGAGGAGATTTGGGTTAACTATTAATTGGGTTATCTTGAGGCTAATGGTACCATGTGTTTCTGCCTCCAGAAATGGAAGATGGCTCGTGTTCAGGCTTGGCTAAGCTGGAAATGCTGTTCTGCCTGCTATCTCTGTCCTGAGACCCCTAACAGCTGACCCTGAGCACATGTTGACTTGAATACAGACCATACAGTGCGCCTTAAAGACTTCTGTGCTTCTTCCTGCAAGCCAGATTTCAGAAGAGTGTTTCCTAGCTCCATTTGTCACTTCTTCCTCTTAACCCCGGCAACTGGGTTTTCCCCCTTCAGAAATAGCCTCCTTGAACAGTTCTAATATGAAAGTTGCTCTTGAAAATCTCCAGGTTTTCTGTCATCTGATCTGTTGGCTTTCTATATTTCTTAGAATGCAGAGAAGAGCAACAAGGATGATCGGTGGGGCTGGAGGCTAGAACATATATGGAACGATTTGCAGGAATTGGGTATGTCTAGTCTCACGAAAAGAAGGATTGGGGCAACAGGATAGAAGTGTTCCAACATTTGAGGGGCTTCCACAAAGAAGAGAGGATGAACCTATTCTCCAAAGCACCTGAAGGTAGGATAAGAAGCAATGGATGGAAACTAATCAAGGAGAGAAGCAACCTAGAACTAAGGAGAAATTTCTCGACAGTTAGAACAATTAATCAGTGGAACAACTTGCCTCCAAAAGTTGTGGATGACCCATCACTGGAGGTTTTCTAAGAAGAGATTGGACAGCCATTTATCCAGAATGGTATAAGATCTCCTGCTTGTGCAGGGGGTTGGACTAGAAGACCTCCAAGGTCCCTTCCAACTCTGTTATTCTGTTAGAATCTAAAATTCTATAAAACCTCTCTCAGAACAGGTTGGATACATTGGGAATCCTCTGTTTGAATTCTGAAGTCCCAGAGCAGTTTAACTTTATCATTTTCTATGACTTTCTCTATTTTATGATCCCACCAGTTCTTGCTTACAGGCAAATGATATTTCTTGCAGATCTTCCAATGCACCATTGTTGCTACTTTGTCATGCTGCTGCTTGTAGTCAGTCTGTGTGATCTTCTTGCAGCAGTTTATCAGGTGGTCCACTGTTTCTTCAGCTTCTTTGCATAGGTGGCACTTACTATCTGTTGCTGTCTTCTCAATTTTGACTTTGTATTCATTTGTCCTTAAGACTTGGTCTTGTGCAGCCAGAATTAGTCCCTCGGTCTCTTTCTTCAAGTTTCCTGCTCTTAGCCATTGCCATGTTATTATCTTGTTATTATCTGCTTTCCCAGCTATTTTTTTCATGTACTGGCCATGTAGTGCTTTATCTTCCCATGCCTCTATTCTGTTCTTCATTTGGTCTTTCTTGTAGGCCAGTTTGGTCTCTCCAGTAGTCAGTAAGCCTTCCTGATATACTAATTTCAGTGCATCTTCATCACTGTCCTTCAGATATTCTTCCAAAGCATTTTTTTCTTCTCCAACCATCTGATGTACTTGCAGCATTCCACGTCCACCTATCTGTCAATGTCACTGCGTGGATGAAGAGCATGATTCATTGTCATTATTTTTCTGGTCTTCCTATCTATTGCTTTTAGTTCTGCTTGAGTCCAGTCCACTATTCCAGCTGTGTATCTAATGACTGGAATTGCCCAGGTGTTGATTGCCTTCACGGTATTTCCTCCATTGAGTTTGGACTTTAAGATCTTCTTCACTCTCTTGATGTATTCACCTCTAATCTTTTTCTTGACTTCAGTGTGATGATGATGATGATGATGATGATGATGATGATGATGATCATCATCATCATCATCATCATCATCATCATCATCATCATCATCACTATAGACAGGCTTACAGTGATAGAAGCTGTGGTCCAACACCTGTATGGTAGCACTAAGCTAGACATGAAGTGGTCTTTTAAAGGAGGTTGATATAATATTTTTCCCTGCCCCCTTTCAAATGAAACAAAACGAATGCTACTATCATTTGTCTTCCAACACCATTATTGCTGACACAAAATAGAAATTCTTCCCACCCTACTGTAGAATGTGCTGTATTTTACAATTTATGAACAAAAATATAGGAAGGTTGCCCTAGTTTATACGTGAATAACTGAAAATTATGAGCAGAAGTTGGACTTCTTAGTTGCAAAATTGGGAATAAATAAAGGAGGATGAGTGGCCTTTGGGCAGAGGTGGAATGGAACCCAGAACTATGCAGTGCTTTTGAATATATATATTTTCTTAGAAGATTAATGACCAGTTAGACTTCCAAATCTATGAAACTTCAAAGCAGGTTTTCTCCAACATAGTATTCATTTCCTCTCAAATTTCTATTCCTAAGAATTCCAAGTATACTAAAAACGTATGGTACTTGAACATTGCAGGATGACAAAATTAAATACTCTTCTGAACTGGATCTCTTCACCCTCATTCTCTCTTGTCTATACATTACTGATATGCTTAATTTAACTTCTTCTTCCTTAGCAAATTTCTGTTCTTGTAATAAGTCTATTACAGCCTATTATGGGTCCTAAAAACAGCCCCCAACTACAACATCAGTTATTTATACTCAATCTTCCATTTTTCTTTCATTAATAGGGTTCCTATCCAACTCTATAAGGATTATCTAGTTCAGGGGGTCTTCAAACCTGGCCCTTTTATGACTTGTGGACTTCAACTCCCAGAATTCCTCAGCCAGCGTGCCTGATAGTCATAAAAGGGCCTGGTTTGAAGACCCCTGAACTAGTTCAGTTTTGGGGAAGAGAGATAGCAATACTCATATTTACATTTTGAAAGAAATGTAGTGTGTTTACATTGCATTGAAGGAACATGCTGGAAGGTGGTCATTTCAACCAGCATAGGCAATGGATTCCTCTGCATTAACAGAGGAATAGAATCAAGATCACATGAAGTATTAATACCACTTTACAATGCCTTGGTAAGGCCACACTTGGAATACTGCATCCAGTTTTGGTCACCACGATGTAAAAAATATGTTGAGACTCTAGAAAGAGTACAGAGACAAGCAACAAAGATGATTAGGGGACTGGAGACTAAAACGTATAAGGAACGGCTGCTGGAATTGGGTATGTCTAGTTTAATGAAGAGAAAGACGAGGGGGAACATGATAGCAGTGCTCCAATATCTCAGGGGCTGCCACAAAGAAGAGGGAGTCAAGCTATTCTCCAAAGCGCCCAACGGCAGGACAAGAAGCAATGGATGAAAACTAATCAAGGAGAGAAGCAACCTAGAACTAAGGAGAAACTTCCTGACAGTTAGAACAATTAACCAGTGGAACAACTTGCCTCCAGAAGCTGTGAATGCTCCAACACTGGAAGTTTTTAAGAAGAGACTGGACAGCCATTTGTCCGAAATGGTATAGGGTTTCCTGCCTGAGCAGGGGGTTGGACTAGATGACCTCCAAGGTCCCTTCCAGCTTTATTTTTTATTTTTATTTTTATTTATTTTTATTTTTATTGTTATTGTTGTTGTTGTTATTGTTATTGTTGTTGTTGCTATTATTATTATTGTTGTTGTTGTTGTTGTTGTTGTTGTTCCTATGAGCTTCTCCTCAGTGCTGGCCAGTCCTATTTTCTCCACCTGACTTTCTTGCTTCTTTGTACACTATCAAGGAAAAGGAGAAGGAGAAAGGAGTAAGAGAAAGGAGAAGGAGAAGAAGAACAAGGAGGAAGGGAAGATGTAATTGCAAAGCAAAAAGCAAGTCTCGAGTACCATGTTTATAAAAATGGTTCTGGTCATAAGGCATTAATTAGAACTTCAGAACATTTTTCTAAGGTAATTCCACATACAGTGCATTGTAGTAAAGTTGCAAGAGTATAAACAAAACATGCATGCTCACAACCAAATTGATTGGCTTCGAAACAGTTACAAGTGTCATACTAGCCTTAGTTGTACAAAAAAAAGCCCCCTTTGTTGCCACCTGTGAATCCAGTGACAGCTGAAAAGTCAGGGAATACTGCAGATCTGCTCTTTCAGAAGAAATGCAACCGCACGCACAACCAGCCAATCCTTAATTTCTGCAGCCAGCTTCTTATTTACCAACAATGCCGTCATCTTATCTAGATTTATTTTCAGCTGGGTCTCCTTTATCTACTCCATTACTTAACCTGGGCAGTGTTCAAGAGTATCCCTTAGAAGGGGATGAAAAGAAAAATACAGTATATCATTCCAAAGCTCTGGATGATCTTTTCCCATGATTTTATGTAGCTGTTGAAATGGATAAGCAACTAGATGAAACTCTGGAAGACACAACAGGTCCAACAGTGCAGCCTCAAACCATAGTCCCTAGACCACTTTCTAAACATACTGCACAAAAGGCATCAGAAGCACAACAAAAGATGTTGAGACTCTAGAAAAAGTATAGAGAAGAGCAACATAGATGATTAAAGGGCTGGAGGCTAAAAACATATGAAGAACCAGGGCTTTTTTTCTCATAGAACGCTCAGAACAGAGTTCCGGCACCTTTTTTAAATGGAACCTTGTAGGGTAGGCAAGGCGGGTTGTATGATATTTGTGAGTTCCGGCACCTTTTTCTTTTACAAAAAAAGCACTGTGAAGAACAGTTGCAGGAAGGTGAAGAGAAGGTCTAGGGGTGAGAGGAGAGTGGTGTTCCAATATTTGAGGGGCTGCCACAAAAAGCAGCCAAATTCTCCAAAGCACCTGAAGGCAGGACAAGAAGCAATGGGTGAAACTCATCAAGGACAGAACCAATTTAGAAATAAGGAGAAATTTCCTTAGACTGAGAACAATGAACAATTAACCAGTGGAATGGCTTGCTCCAGAATGGGTGCTCCATCACTGGAGGTTATGAAGAAGATATTGAACATCCATTTGTCTGAAATGGTATAGCCAGGCACGCTGGCTGAGGAATTCTGGGAGTTGAAGTCTATTATGTCGTGGGCTTGGATGAGCGGGAACGAAGACACGCAGATGAGTACAGAGAAACTCATTTTTTATTTAAGCAGAAACTATACTGAGGAATTCTCAGTGGGTGCGCCTGCCCTGTGGAACCAGCTGCCTACGGAGCTTAGGACTGCCCCCAACCTCCGTTCATTCCGCCGGGACCTGAAGACCTGGCTCTTCGAGCTCTCTGGCCCAGGCTGAGAATATTTTTAATTTTAATTTTAACTGGGTTTTAATTTTCTCAGGGTTCTATTTAATCTCTTTTAATTTGTTTTAACGTTTGTATTGACTGTTTTTTAAATGCCCTGTAAACCGCCCTGAGTCCTTCGGGAAAGGGCGGTATATAAATCTAAATAAATAAATAAATAAATATATAGTCAGACCCTCTGGTAGCGACCAATCGGATTGAACCCATGTTTGCCGCCCAAAGTTGACCAATTGCAGGACCGGAGACGTCCTGTCTGAGTTATTTATTTATTTTATTTATTTATTTTTTATTTTTTATTTTAATTCCATTTATATCCCGCCCTTCTCCAAAGACTCAGGGCGGCTTACAAGTTGCTGGAGAACCGTTAGTTCTCCGGCAACGCACGTGGTGATATTCCAAAAGCCCAGTACATAACAAAGTCCACAAGTCATGCGCTTGTGACCTCCCGTTTGGACTACTGCAACGCTCTCTACATGGGGCTGCCCTTGAAGACCACTCGGAGGCTTCAACTGGTGCAGAATGCGGCCGCGCGAGTTGTAATGGGGGTTTCCCGATACTCCCATGTAACACCTCTACTCCGCGAGCTGCATTGGCTTCCGGTTGCCCTCCGGGTGAAATTCAAGGTGCTGGTTATCACCTATAAAGCCCTACATGGCCTGGGTCCGGGTTATTTGAGGGAACACCTGCTGCCGGCATCAAACGCCCTTCGCCCAGTGCGCTCCCACAGGGAGGGTCTGCTCAGGGTTCCGCCGGTGAGAGATTGCCGGCGGGTGACACCCAGGGATAGGGCCTTCTCAGTGGAGCGCCTGCCCTCTGGAACCAGCTGCCGGTAGAGCTGAGGACTGCTCCCGACCTACGATCATTCCGCCGGGGCCTGAAGACCTGGCTCTTTGAGCTCTTGGGCCCAGGCTGAGGAGAAAATTTTAACTGGGGTTTTAATCTACAGGGTGAATTTAATGCTTTTTTAATTGGTTTTAACTTTTGTATGTTTCGATTTTAATTCCCTGTAAACCGCCCTGAGTCCTCAGGGAAAGGGCGGTATACAAATGCAAATATTAAATTATTATTAAATAAAAGGGCCCTGGTATAAGGCCTCCTGCTTGAGCAAGAAGTTGGACTAGAAGACCTCCGAGGGCCCTTTCAGCTCTGTTGTTCTGTTACTCTGTTAAGTTTCAATACTTTTCTTGTTAAAAGCATGAGTGGCCCAGGTTCATGAACTACCATTTAGCCCAAAGGGACTTCCATTTGGCCAAATGGATTGGCATGTCATTAAGCACATTTGCAACACCCTGTCCTTAAGTTTTTAGCAACACCAAGCTACCCTGACAGATTCTAATGGAGCCACCTGCGGTGCCTGTGCCATTGAATGTCAAAGCTACCGCTGCTTAAGCATACTTGATGGTTTAACAACTCTGACAGCAACTTAGAAGCTGGGAAAAGGAAAGGAGCAAACAACAAGGGAACAGGGGAATATGTATATATACATATTAAAAAGGGAGGGGACCTACCAAATGATGTGCAAAACACAGTGGGATGCCTCTGTTTGCCTGAGGCTTGGTTTGCTTCCAACCAAATTTCCCAGGAGGGGACCTTTGCCAGAATGACATATCTAACATAAAACAATGTTTAACCAGGTTTAGAGAACCTCCAAGTGTATGCCTGGTCTTTGTTTAGGAGAGGATACTAGGGCGGGGGAATCAGTTGGCAGGAAGTGGTGCGAGATATTAAGCAAGTGATTTTCCTACAATTTACTACGCCGTAGTTCTCCTGCATTCACTCAAGCCAGAGAACCCCATGAACACAACATAAGTCACTGCTTAAAAGCAATGCAGCCCTGGGGTGTATTCCAATTATGAAGAGAGAAAAAATTGAAGGCTCTAACTGCTTTCAGGAAGAGGGGAAAGTAGGAGGAGAAAAAAATATGCAATGAGAAACACAGGCAGTCCTTGACTTACAACTTACAATGGCAGCGTCACTTCGCTATGTGAATCCCCATAGTCGCGTGATCAAAATTCAGATATTTGGCAACTGTTTCATATTTATGCTGGATGCTGTGTCCCAGACTCATCGCCTTTTGTGACTTTCTGACAAGCAAAGTCAATGGGGAAGCCAGATTCTCTTTACAGCCATGCTACTAACTTAACAACTGCAGTGATTCACTTAACAACTGTGGCAAGAAAGGTCATAAGATGGGGCAAATCTCACTTAACAAATGTCTCAATTAGCAACAGAAATGTTGGGCTCAATTACAGTTGTAAGTTGAGGACTACCTGTAGACCTTTTGGGTTTACAAATGGGAAACCAGAATCCTCCTGAGAATTTTCCATTGTTACTGATATGTCCATATATATAGAAGAAGGTGGTGAGTTAAATGCTTACAGGGCATGAGAGAAGCAACCTGAATTAAGGAGAAACTTCCTGACAGTGAGGACAATCAACAGTGGAACAGCTTTGCGTCCAGAAATCATGGGTGCTCCGTCACTGGAGATTTTAAAGAAGAGACTAGACAATCACCTGTCCGAGATGGTGTAGGTTCTCCTGATTGAGCAGGGGGCTAGACTAGAAGACCTCCGAGGTCCCTTCCAGCTCTATTCTATTCTAATACTAAAAATGAACATATATTTAACCCATTAGAATGGACAACTTAGCAGAACCTTTGTCTTCTCGCAGTGCTTTCAGACTGTACACTTTATTTTATGCCTCTGGTTTTCTCCAGCAATTTCCCAACCAAGCATGACCATGTCCAACTCTGTTACCTTCCGAGCTCAGAAAAGTTCAGCACAGACCTTGACATGTATAATGGGACATCTTCAAAGTAAAATCCATCAATTTTTCAGGAAACCTATCTCCTGTGCCAGGAGATGAATGAGCTTTTTTTTTAACAGGTGGAAAAGTCCAAAGACAAGGATGTTCATTTCTCCCCCACCATCTTCTCATTCCATCCTATATCAATGTAATCTCTTTCTATATTGTTTTTATGCACTGAAGTCAATGGCCCAGTAAATGAGAATGAGTGGCCTTGTTGAGTAACTGCCATGAATGAAAAAGATTGATCCTCCTTATCATTCCAATTATGGAGCCAAATGTTGATTGAAATCCCTTGCAAGTGATATCCGTGCATAGCAGCCCCTCAGAGTGACCAACAATTTAGAATAGAATAGAATAGAATAGAATAGAATAGAATAGAATAGAATAGAATAGAATAGAATAGAATAGAATAGAATGGAATGGAATGGAATGGAATGGAATGGAATGGAATGGAATGGAATGGAATGGAATGGAATGGAATGGGGACCATGCAGGTCTTCTAGTCCAGCCCCTTGCTCAAGCAGGAGAACCCTTACCATTTCAGAATCTAGTCTCTTCTTAAAAATCTCCAATGATGGAATGCCCACAAGTTCTGAAGGGAAGCTGTTCCACTGGTTAATTGTCCTCACTGTTATACCTTTATACCTTCATCCATATTGAATCAAAAAAGCTTGAGGTCTATGATCATTCACAATAACTGATGTCCATGCAGTTGTTGGACAATTGTGACGTCATAGAAGACAACAATTTCTGTTATTCCATTTTCTCATATCTATTTGTTTTTCAGTCGCTTAGTCATGTCCCAACTCTTTGCAACCCATGAACAACATGACAGGCTCCCCTATCCTCTGGAGTTTTCCCAAATTCATGTTCGTTGCATCAAAGACATGATCTAACCATCTCATCCTCTGCCATTCCCTTCTCCTTTTGCCTTCAATCTTTGCCAACATCAGGGTCTTTTCCAAGGAGTCCAGTCTTCTCATTTGGTGGCCAAAGTATTTGAGCTTCAACTTCAGTATCTGCTTTTCAAAGAACATCCAGGTTTCATTTCCTTTAGGACAGGGGTGTCAAACTCAATTTCATTGAGGGCCGCATCAGCATTGCGGTTGCCCTCAGGGGGCCGGGTGGGTATGGCCAGGGTGGGCGTGGCCTACTGGGTGGGCATGGCTAGAGTGCGTATGGCCTACTGGGTGGGCGTGGCCAGCTCTACAACGTTCGCATGAAGGGTGCCTATGGGGGCCTGGGCAGGAGTGGGACAGATCTGAGGGTCTCTGGCAGAAGGAGGGTCTCTGGGCCAGGGCCAAGGCAGTGGGGGCCGTTCCCTCACTGTTTCCAGGATGGCTTCGTAGGCCACATGAAACCACTTTGCGGGCGGGATCTGGCCCCCGGGCCTTGTGTTTGACATGTCTGCTTTAGGAAATCATTTCTAGAACTGTCTTTTCTCCCCTCTTTCCTTTTCTACTGAACATCCTCTTAAATGATCTGCTGTGGGCTGCCAGAATATCTTTCTGAGTAGTATTAAAACCTCATTGAGAAAGTATTGAATTCAGTACTAATTTTTCACAAGACCCTAAATTTTGTTTTTAAATGCAGTTATACAGTAGGTTAGATTCCAGCAATTCTGAGGAGAATAAAGACTTGATCCTGAAGCATTTGCCAGAATTATGTAATGTCCAACTTTGATGTCCGTGATATCCAAATAAATAGCATTTCAGAATATTGGGGCAGAAAGCAGCTGTGTTTATATATCCCATTAGTCAAAATATAGACTATTTGGCTTAGCTTATTACAATGCATGAATTTAGCCATTGTGGTTTGTGAAACGTGATTTACAATTTAGTATGTGTGAACCAGGTGTAATGGGCAGAAGGAACAGCCACTACAGTAGTCCTCGACTTACAACAGTTCATTTAGCGACCGTTAAAAGTTACAATGGCACTGATAAAAAGTGACTTAGGACCATTTTTCATAGTTACAATCTTTGAAGCATCCCCATGGTCATGTGATCAAAATTCGGATGCTTGGCAACTGGTTCATACTTATGACGGTTGCTGTGTCCCAAGGTCATGTGATCACCTTTTGTGACCTTCTGACAAGCAAAGTCAATGGGGAAGCCAGTTTCATTTAACAACCAGGTTACTAACTTATCAACTGTGGTGATTCACTTAACAATTGTGGCAAGAAAGGTCATAAAATGGGGCAAACTCACTTAAATGTCTCACTTAACCACAGAAATGTTGGGCTCAGTTGTGGTCGTAAGTTGAGGACTCCCTGTGGCTAAGCTGCCGGGACTCAATTTTGGGCCAGATCTCCTATAGTTGCTGGAAATTGTAGATTAGTGTTTCTCAATCTTGGCAACGTAAAGATATGTGGACTTCAATTCCAAGCATGCTGGCTGAAGAATTCTGGGATTTGATCCATCCATATTAAAGTTGCCAAGATTGAGAAACACTGCACTAATTCAATCAGAGGCATTAACTGGTCTAATACTTGCACAGTTGTGGTTGCCTTTCCTACAGCTTGTTGATTAAGTCAGAATTAGCAGGCTTCATACACAATATTGAGCCTTAAACATAATGGTGGTTTACCAACCACAGTTGCTGGCTTCATAAACCTAGTAAGCCAAAGCCCTGCAAACCATGTTAGGATGTTATATGAATATAGTTTTTTACCCCCTTAAAACTGGCTTCTTTTTTTAACCAGGGCTTATTAATCATCTCCATACAGATTTTGGAAGAACAGTCACAGCCTCTGAATTCTTGTACTTTTAAGTAGAAGCTGTCCCAGTCCTGCATCCTGTCAAGTGGGAGCTGGGTGGTTATACTCTCCAATTCTTTTAAGTCTATATATACCATTACTTCACTGCAGATGGGGACTGTAGCCAACAAATTAAAAGACGCTTGCTCCTGGGGAGAAAAGCAATGGCAAATCTAGACAGCACACTAAAAAGCAGAGACATCACCCTGTCAACAAAAGTGCGTATAGTCAAGGCTATGGTCTTCCCAGTTGCAATGTATGGCAGTGAAAGTTGGACCATAAGAAAGGCTGAGCGCCAAAGAATTGAGGCCTTTGAACTATGGTGCTGGAGAAGACTCCTGCGAGTCCCTTGGACTGCAAGGCGATCAAACCGGTCAGCCCTAGAGGAGATCAACCCTGACTGCTCTTTAGAAGGCCAGATCCTGAAGCTAAAACTCAAATACTTTGGCCACCTAATGAGAAGAAAGGACTCACTGGAGAAGAGCCTAATGCTGGGAAAGATTGAGGGCAATAGAAGAAGGGGATGACAGAGAATGAGGTGGCTGGATGGAGTCATTGAAGCAGTAGGCGTGAGCTTAAATGCACTCCAGAAGATGGTAGAGGACAGAAAGGCCTGGAGGAACATTGTCCATACGGTCGCGATGAGTCGGACACAACTTCGCAGCTAACAACAACAACATACCATTACTCCAGCACAGTATTTCTCATCATAACAGCTTTAAGATATGTGGACTTTCTCCCATTGCGGCTGGAGAATTCTGGGAACTGAAGACCATACATCTTCAAGTTGCCAAGAGTGCTCTGGCACGTCTCCTCCATCTTCCCCTTCTCATTAGCCGCCAATTTCCTCAATTGCCTCACTTTTCGTACAATATCACCCCACACGTACGTTTTGGTTTTCTTCTTCTGACTAAAGTGACTTACTGTTTTAAACTGCACCCTTTCCATAAGCGGCAAAAGACTACATCCTAGTTCCCCCTCAAAACTCCTGACCGGAACTGGACTTGGCCAATTGCTATAAATGCCCAACAACTGAGTTCAAAGTTAGGGTGGAGATAACATTTAATATCTTCCATAAATCAGTTCTAAGGACAGCTGCTGTTATTTTTCTCCTTTCCTTTTCCTTTTTTTCTTCTTCTTCTTCTTTCCCTAAGCATCTTTCTCTTTTTAATGTATTGTATTGTTTTGGTTTTTCTAGGGCAAAAAAAACCCCTCTCCTTAAGTGTGATATACTTGTTTTGTGAGCTTATTTTCTTCCACCCTCAGCACTCTCTATTCATAGCAGCACCTGTACAAAGGAAGAAAAATGGAGTGCCGTACACAAAAACAGATGCCGTGAAGGGGAGTATCTGTACAAAAATATCTGCAGTGTTGCATCAATGTCTGACTTCAACACCATTTTACCTGGATTTTCCAAGAAAATGGTATTGCTGTCACAATGCAGAAAGTACTTCTTTTACTTTAGAAATCTCCAGCTATCTATCCCCCATAATACATTTATGGATTGGTTTTGACAAAGGCAATGCAGGCTTGGACCAGAAAAATTCCCCAGGTCATTTTTAAATCTCCCCACTCTCATTTTTGGGCTTCCCCCTCCCACGGGGCCTTCCCTTTCAACAGAGTAGGGCCAATTGATTGCAACAAAGGACTGGCCCCAAGGATCTTAGAGATACCCAATCACAAGTAATAGACAACCCTGTGGGATGTATTCATCAGTACTGACGATTCCGCTTCAGAGACTGCACTTCGGAGAGAGGTGGAAGAAAGATGCAGGAGGGTTTGTACAGCTTCCCCAATTCTTCAATAAAACGTTAAAAAGAAGTTAGGGATGTGTGTGTTTGTGTTTCAAAAAAAAAATCAGAATAATGCACAAAAGAAAAGGGCTGCTGAGTTACAATCCTATAGCTGCAATGGGGAAGGAGATCTTTTCCTAAGTGACAGCCTTGTGAGGTTTCAGTGCTCTTCATTTACAAATTCTAGTTGGAATGCGAAGTGTCAAGCTGTTTTTTTATTCTGTATACAGTAATTGCCTGCTCCCAGCAGATCTTATCTCCTGTAACATTCATTAGTACGAGCCAGTATGGTATAGTGGTTAAATTGTTAGATAGGGAGATTCAAGTTCACGCTTTCTCAGCCCAATCTACCACATAGAGTAGATTTATATAGATTTTACATAGGTTTAGGTAGATTTTCCTACCTAACAGAACTAACAGCATAACAGAGTTGGAAAGAACGCTAGAGGTCTTCTAGTCCAACCCCCTGCTCCGACAGGAGACCCTATACCAGGGGTAGGCAACCTTGGCTCTTTTATGACTCGTGGACTTCAACTCCCAGAATTCCTGAGCCAGCTGAGGTTGCCTACCCCTGCCCTATCCGTTTCCAGACAAATCTCTTTTTAAATGCCTCCAGGGATGGAACACCCACAACTTCTGGAGGCAAGCCGTTCCACTGGTTAATTATTCTCACTGTTAGGAAGTTCTATATCGGTTGCTCCTCTCCTTGATTAGTTTCCATCCATTGCTTCTTGTCCTGCCTTCAGGTGCGTTGGAAAATAGGTTGAGCCCCTCTTCTTTGTGGCAGCCCCTCAAACATTGGAACACTGCTATCATGTCACCTCTAGTCCTTCTTTTCATTAGGCTAGGCCAGGGATAGGCAACCTTGACTCTTTTATGATTCGTGGACTTCAACTCCCAGAATTCCTGAGCCAGCATGGCTCAGCTTGGAAACTCTCCTTTTCCCCTCAGCATGGCTGGCTCAGGAATTCTGGGAGTTGAAGCCCACGAGTCACAAAAGAGCCAAGGTTGCCTACCCCTGGGCTAGGCATACCCAGTTCCTGCAATCGTCTCTCATATGCTGTCAACGTGGCCTGATACAGGGCAAATGTCATTTAGCTTTAATCCTATTTATTTTTACAATTTTTTTTACATGTGCTATATTTCTGTGACCTATTTTATGCCTATTTTACTTGCTCAGTGTTGACTGTTGTATGCCTATAACTTTATTCGTGGTGCTTTTGACACAAATAAAGAAGAGGGGGTTTTGTGTGGAAAATGTTGGCAGAAGAAGCATTTTTGCATTGAATTCTTGAATGGGAGGCAGTATATAAAACTAACAAACATTTACAGTTATGGATTCCTGACCTCAACACGTTCCCAGCCTTAGAATAACTTTAATACAGGTGATCCTTGACTTACAACAGTTCGCTTAGTGACCGCTCAAAGTTACAACTGGACTGAAAAGAAAGTAATTTATGACCGTTTTTCACACTTACGACCATTTTAGCATCCCCATGGTCATGTGATCAAAACTCAAACGCTTGGCAACAGGCTCCTATTTATGACGGTTGCAGTATTCCAGGGTCATGTGATCCCCTTTTGTGACCTTCTGACAAGCAAATTCAATAGGGGAAGTCAGATTCACTTAACAACCGCCTTATTAACTTAACAACTGCAGTTATTCCCCTAACACAGGGGTCTTCAAGCTTGGCCCTTTTATGACTTGTGGAGTTCAACTCCCAGAATTCCTCAGCCAGCGTGGCTGGCTGAGGAATTCTGGGAGTTGAACTCCACAAGTCATAAAAGGGCCAAGTTTAAAGACCCCCTTCCCTAACAACTTTGGCAAGAAAGGTTGTAAAATGGGGCAAAATTCATTTAACAACTGTCTCGAATAGCAACAGAAATGTTGGGCTCCATGATGATCATAAGTTGAGGACCCCCTGTAGTTTTGCAACAAAGCCCTTGAAGTTGACGTCCACACCTGCTAACATTGCTAAACTTCCCTAGCAAGTCATTGGTAATAGACAGTACACTTTATTAATCTTATTCAGCTTCAAATATTACCTGTAGCATAATTTACAAACATATATAATTATGGTTTTCTCTCCCTGATTTTCAGTTCAGACCACTTCTAGATGGTCACATGGGTCAGTCTCAATATTACAACCTTTCCTGTTGTGTCCTTAGTACCTTCTGAAGACCAATGTTTTTGTTCCTTCATTGGCTGATGCTCTTTTCCTTCTGCAATTGCAAATTAGGATAAAAACAGCAGGAGTCTTAATAAGAGTCGTAAGTTAAGAGAGAAATTCAGCCCAGCAAATATCTTCTTGATCCCAACATAAACCTTATGATCAATAGCTGTAAATTAGCAACTAAATTGCTCTACTATTGCAATTATGGAAATATCCTTTCTCTCCTTGGACTTTCACAGACTTAGTTCTCACTGAAGAATATCTCCGTGATGAACTACTATAGATTACTAGAGAATTATAAATCCTTATGGCCATGTGTCCAGATGAAAGCTACCCTTGTAATTCTGATAGCAAGGTTTTTATTACAGAGTTAAAACCGATTAAAATTATTTTTTCCTTCAGAAAATAATAGCCTCTACTAGGAAGCCAATGCAGCCCTGAAGTTGACGTTTTTATGGGAATCATGCTGCCCTATGCTGATGGTCACAGTTTGCAACTCAAAACTTATATAAAAGGTGTAAATTTAGATGATGTATACTAAAAAAAATAGATCACAAATTGCAGTATGTCAGGTGGAAAATGTTTAATTCCTTTGTTAAACATCTGTTAAACATTAATCCCTTTGTTAAATATCTGTAGCATATATCAAGGTGTGCATGTGTCCAGTATTTGAACATGCATGCCACTCAAGTATAGAAAAGCTATATGAAAACATTTGTTGGTTCTTCACGAGACTGAAGAAATCTTTCCCACCACCAATTTCTCCCCAATTTTTCTCTTTTTTCTACTTCTGCAGTATCTTGCTCTCTTTAGCACTTCATCTCTGTCTATGCTAAGCTTCTGAAAATTTTATTTTATTTTTTGCTGCCCATCTCACTATTGTTGAAAGAAAAATGTTCAGGTTCAGTCCAAGCCAGGAATAAACAAAGTGGAGGCTGCTTAGGAAAAAAAAGTTCCGTTTATTGAAAAGAACAGAACCAACAGCATGTGTTTCTAGCAAAGCTGACAAAATGGAGCTGGGAGTGGTGAGGTTTTATACCTTCATGGGCTTTTGTGTTTGGAGTTTTTCCTGTGGCTTTGTATTTGAGGTGGCATGTACTTTGATCTGAGCTTGAGTGTGCCCTTTTGGTATTCTAATGGTGGTGGGTTAATCCTATTATGTCCTAAAGAACATGTCCTGCTTCTCTGAGGCTGTGGCTGAAGGCATTTTGCTTATGAATAGGTGGCCAGTCTTTTTGAAAAGGATTATCAAATCTGCATTTCTACAGAGCTGGCCTGCTGAGTTTCTGCCTGGGGAAACTTGGGCAGAAAAGCTTTTTAAGATCCCCCCCCTGCATTATTCCTTTGGGGAAATATAATATTCTGCCTTTTTTAGTATCCCCCCAAATATTTCCTTCTCTAGGGTGGGGTGCTGACTTCTTACACTATCAAGCAACTCTAGTGGCTTACAGCCTCCTACAAATGGAGATAGAAACATTAAAACATTAATATTAACATTCACAGAAATTAAATAAGTAGGAACCAGAACACAACAGGCTGAGGGTGGGATCTTTCTAGTCCACCAACCATTTCCAGAGTGGAATTCTGCTATCAGGGGCCCAGGCCAATCAGCAGAGCTAAATTTTGAAACTCTTTTAGAAGGCCAAGAGGGAGGGGTCAGATCTCACCTTGAGGGGCAATGATGTTCCAAAGAGTAGGAGCCATGGCAGAAAAATCCGTACTCTTTCCCTACTTTTTTCTTTCTCTTTCTCTTTCTCTTTCTTTTTCTTTTTCTTTTTCTTTTTCTTTTTCTCTTTCTTTCTTTCTTTCTTTCTTTCTTTCTTTCTTTCTTTCTTTCTTTCTCTCTCTCTCTCTCTCTCTCTTTCTTTCTTTCTTTTTGGAGCTCACTAACCTTTTCCACCACCCATTATTGCCAGCCCTCACCTCTATCTAGAATTCAGTGCCCTTTCCCTGCCTTTCCTGATCCACCCAATCCCTCCCCTTCTTCCCTGTTCTGCAGCTATTTCTGACTGTTATTACTACCACCACTACTACCGTTACTATATAGAGAAGTCGTAAAGGCACAGGAGATGTGGGAGATGACCGTGGGAGGGTCAAACGTGTCATCAGTCTTGAGTCCTTTTGCGCCTTTGCACCCATAAGAGATCTAAATCTAGTCCACCTTGAATTCTGTCGACTCTTATCTATCGTCAACTCGCTTTGACTGTTAGTAGTTCAGATTTTTGTAGAGAGCATCAGCACACAAAAAAACAATAGACAGACAGACATAGGCATAGATATTTATTCATTCATGAAGTGCCTGAACTCCTGATTTCCTGCACTTGACAGGAATCAAGAATGCAGACGGGAGTATAAGGCTGAGTGTGTGTGTGCATGTTTGAGCATTGTGTTTATACATTTGTTAATAAATAAGCTAAATCTTGATCAAGGAAGACCACAAAGCTCCTGAGTAATTAAGATTCATTCATTCTCTCTCAGCCTGATCTTTTTCAAAGAGTTGAGGTGGAGAGAGGAGATAAATGCAGGAGGGAACCTCAGGTAAACTCAGAGAGAAAAGGTACCTTATAAATAAAAGTGAATTAATTATTACCTGTATATAATTTAAATGGCTACTATGGCATGTAGGCTCTATTGAAATAAAAATGTCTGATAGTCCAAAGAAAAGAAAGAATGGAGGTTAGTATTGATTTTTTTAAAAGGCATCCTCAGGCTTGAATTTGACTTCTAGTAGCTATATGGAACATGATGGAGATGTTTTGACGCTGACTTCTTTAAGGATGTTTCATTGATCTAGACTTGCCAATAGCCCTAGAATTTGAAGGTGTTCCTTTCAAGCATAACCTTGCTGAGCTCTTTCACGATCAGCCAAGGTCAACAAAATATTCCCACCGGTATCATAATGATTCATTTAGTTATAGTTCAATACAATGGGGAAACCTAGAAAAATGTGAAATTAAGTATATTTGAGGAACAATCCTGAAAACCAGTTGAAATCCATGTGAAACCGGCTCTTTTGATGATAAATAAAGTAGCAAAAACTGGAAAGAGAAAAATCCTTAGCAAATTTGACTGCAAGAGTAAACCCTTCAGGTTGATGAATTTTTAATACAGTAATGTTGACAGCTGCAGAAGTCAAAGGAGCCTGTTGATAAATTAAAGATAGTCACCAAATCTTTCTTTAAGAATTTCTAAGCCTTTCACTAATCGTTCACAAGATACCATACAGAGGGCAGTCGTTCAACTTATCTGTCATGGTTCATCTCTCAATAAAATGGAGAAATGGAGAGGGCTAGGGGAAGATTGAAGAAGACAATATCTGTTCTGCTGGAACTGGAGGAATTATTTGTTCCACACATGTAGTATAATTATGACTCTCTAGTGACCTTCCCAAAATATTTTTTCAGGAAATTTGCCAATGGCTATAAAAACAAAATCATAAAATCAGGGTTCAATGGAAGGGTGGTTAAAAAATAATCAAGATTTCCTTCCTTCCTTCCTTCCTTCCTTCCTTCCTTCCTTCCTTCCTTCCTTCCTTCCTTCTTTCTTTCCTTCCTTCCTTCCTTCCTTCCTTCCTTCCTTCCTTCCTTCCTTCCTTCCTTCCTTCCTTCCTTCCTTCCTTCCACATTTACAACCTGAAAATATCACTGGGGGAAAAATGCATTTTCAGATGCTTACATCCTCCAAAATGCATCATAGACAAAAATTTTATGGAAGGTGATCCACTAAATTAAAGAATGAGCTTTTTTCTTGACATCTATGCATAGGCTTGCTTTGTAAATATGCATAGGCTTGCTTTGTAAATTTCAGGAATATGCCAAATAGCAAAATTATATACTATAAATTACCAAAGATTTGTTTAATGTTAAACAGCAGCATTTGTTTTTTATTAGACATTTAAGCCAAATCTTTCTTGTACAGGTTCTGGGAGGGAGAGAGAAATTGGAAGAAATGATTTCCCATCCAGAAAACTTCCCAGCTTTGAGAAGTTCATATCTGACAGTGGAATTCATCTTTCGGTGCAGAAACTGCCTTGTCTAAATATTGTGTATTATATAACTGTGTGCTGCTCAGCTCCCACACACATGTATGTCAAGAGTTCTACAAGTGTTCATTCAACTCCCCCTTCCCAAACGTATTCCCTATTGCACAGATCTGGAGTCCAAGCTCCATACAGCAAGAGTCACTGGGTAACCAACTTCAATGGACACACACAAAGTCTAGGAAAGCAGACCAGGAGTCAAACAGGCCAGGATATGTGGCACAAGAACACAAGGCTTAGAACCTGGCACTTTGCTCTAGCAACAATCAAGTCCTCAGGTGTGGTTAAGTAGGCAATGCCAGTGCAGGACTTCATGAAAGGTGAGGTTGCCTCCTCATGAATAGCCTAGCTGACAGGGCATTATTCTGTCTCCTCTCTGCTCTATGTGTCCTTGGATCAGGAAGAGGTGTGGATTCCACCTTCCCCCTCATTGCTAACGGGCAGCAGCTGCTCCCTGGCCTGGCCTGGAGACTCCTGGCCAACTTGCTGCAGCTGTAGTTAGCCTCCCTCAGCCTGTTGCTCATCGGATCAACCCAGCTGAGGCTGGTCCATCAGGCTAGCATTCTCTGAGCTCCGATCTTGATCAATACGCATCTCCACACTTTCCTCTGCAGACTCAAAGTCAGCCTCCTTCTCTGAACTCGCATCTGGAGAGGAGAGGCAGAGGTCAGATCCATGACAGACTGCAAACGACCTAAGACTTCTGACAGTGTGATGCTAGATGGACAATGGCTGCTAGATGTGGTCTGTAAAGCCCCTCCACCAGTGGTGGGATTCAAATAGGTGAAAAACCAGTTCTCTGTGTGGATGCCACTTCCAGAAATCCATTCTGGACCTGGGCAACAAAAAATTAGCTACCGGTTCTGCCGAAGTGGTGCGAACCACCTGAATCCCACCACTGCCCTCCCCGCTTGGTTGCAAATAGATGCACAAAATTTATTGTCCTCTGGTGAAAGCATCCAGGGCTTGCAACTATGGTCAAAAGAAATAAAAACTTCTTTAAATTCTCACAAAACATGGCTATTGCTACAGTGACCTGCATATACAGGTCAATTTAGTACGATATGCTAACCACAATGGAGCCATTTGTCCACCAAACTAGGATCACTTCTTTCATCATTGGCCTTTGAGTAATCTTTGTACTGATTATCACTTTCTGTGCTTTATTTTTTTTTAAATGTAGGGTTTAATTTTTAAAAATGTGTAAGTTATTTAAAAGAAATGCACTATCTCAATAAATACTTGAGATGCACCACAAAACAAAAGGATATGAAACAAAAGGAAGCAGAAGTAGCAGAAAGATCTATTTAAGCTGTGGCCACTCTTGTAGTCTGTGTTGTTTTCCTGGAGAACTAACGCTTGCCAAACCACAATTTAGCTATTTTTTTTCCTCACAGGCAATCTTCGGCTATGCTGTACAAGCTAAAGGCTGAGGTAGGCATTTATCCAGATGGGATGCAGAAATTAAGCTCAGCACAAGGCATAATGATTAAGATCAGAAGCTTCCACTGAATCCAGGGATCACTAAATTGTCACATCGACTTGCACATTCCATCCTTAACTCGTGTCCCATCCTGGCTCATTTTCAAAAGAGACACAGTTCCCTAGGTCCATAGTGACACATGCTTCATCTTATGCCCACTGATGACTCCTGTGACCATGATTAGGCACTTCTCATTAACCTGCACCATATGAATGCAATCAACAGTACTCACATTTCACCTATAAGACAAACATAAAGTCATCTTTTTGGTAACTACAGATAATCCTCGAGTCACAGTCATAATGGAGCCTGCCCATCACTGCCACGACTCGTGAAACTCATAATTTTATGAGCTTTTTTTGCAGTGGTCATTTAAAGCAAACCACAATCTGCTCTCATTAAGTGAACACCAAAGTCACTAAGAAAAAACAATAGTTTGCTACGGGGACGGTTTTGCTGAAAACCAGAATTAAGTGACACAAAACCAGCATAAAAAGTGATCATGCGACCATGGGATACTGCAAAAAGCTGTGAATGCGGCCCAGTTGCCGAGCAATGGGTGGCCATAAAGAGGGCCTGACTCTTGGAAATTCAAATCCAGGTTTCAAGTACCTCCTAGGTACGTCCATTAGAACTTTGAGCAGTTGCTAAGCAACTGGTTATAAGTTAAGTACTAGCTGTAAAATACTACACAGAAATTAGTAACACAGAGCAGCCTCCAGATTTGCTTTCATTGTTTTTCTCTGAGTGACCTTAGAAGGCAGCTCAGCTATGGGAAAAAGAAGCAAAAGTGAGAATTGATCCTTCTGATCTTACATTGCACTCTGAATTATGATGTGGTAACCTACAAAATTACTCAGGTTTTTAAGCATTTTGCCTGTATGCAAACATGATTATTCATCATCTAGTTATGGAGCAATAACATTTATGCTGCTGCTCATATTATGCTTGCTTATACTTTACAGCTTGATAAAAGTTGCACTTTTTTCTACCCTGTTTGCTAGTTCAGCAAATCTTTATAATGCATGCCAGGTCTATGAGTAATATGACTGTTTTGCTTCTTCTGCTAATCTTTCATTAAGTCTTATTCTTTCTACATACAGTACATCAAAATGTTTCCAGTTTTTTAAATTTGTTATACATATAGTGACAGATATTTATTCATTTTAATAAAAACCTCCTCAAATTCACAAGCCATTTCTCTCAGTGCCGTGACTGCATTGTAGATCTAACACAATTCAAGGATAGTTCATTATTAGAATAGAATAGAATAGAATAGAATAGAATAGAATAGAATAGAATAGAATAGAATAGAATAGAATAGAATAGAATAGAATAGAATAGAATAGAATAGAATCTGGAAGGGACCTTGGAGGTCTTCTAGTCCAGCCCCTGCTCAAGCAGGAGAACCTATACCATTTCAGACAAGTTATTGTCCAGTCTCTTCATAAAATCTCTAGTGATGGAACACCCATGATTTCTGAAGGCAAGCTTTTCCACTGGTTAATTGTCCTTACTGTTAGGAAGTTTCTCCTTAATTCTAAGTTGCTTGTCTCCTTGATTAGTTTCCAACCATTGTTTCTCATCTTGCCCTCTGGTGCTTTGGAGAATAGTTTGACCCCCTCTTTTTTGTGGCAGCTCCTCAAATACTGGAATACTGCTATCATGTCAGCCCTGTTTCTTCTTTTCTATAGACTGGCCAAACCCAAGTCCTGCAGGCGTTCTTCATATGTTTTAGTCTCCAGGCATTTGATCATTTTAGTTGCTCTTCTCTGAACTTTTTCCAAGGTCTCAACATCTTTTTTGTAGTATGGTGACCAAAATTGACTGCAGTACTCCAGGTGTGGTCTTACTAGGGTTTTATAAAGCGGTACTAATACCTCACGTGATTTTGATTCTATGCCTCTGTTTATACAACCCAGGATTGTATTAGTTTTTTTGGCGGCGGCTGCTGCACACTGCTGGCTCATAGTCAAGTGATTATTGAAATGTCATTCTTTAGGGTTACACAATATGCAAAACCTTTGATATTGAAGACTTATCAGTTACTGTACATTTTGCAATATCATTGTGATTCCATAATGTTCATAGTGACTAAAGAAGAAACTATTGATATGCACACCCAGACAATCATTATTGGGATACCATTAGATGTTGCTCCTGTCAGGTACAAACTTTTAATGATGTTGCTACTGCATAGAACAGAACAGAACAGAATACAATGGAATAGAATAACTTTATTGTCACTTTGAATGTACACTAATCAGCATACATTAAAATGAAATTTCATTGCATACAGCTCTCAAAGGGTCACCACCTCCAATATACACTACATAAATATGACAGAAATAAATACATAATTACGCATATACCCACATATACTATATGACACAGAGAAACAACAGTCCAGTTCAGGTTATGTTTACATGTGCATGGCGAGAAAAACGAATCTTGCAAGTTAATCAGACAGATGGCATAGGGAACAAAGCTATTACAGAATTGCGTAGTCCTGCTAGAAATACTTCAAAACCTCCTCCCAGAGGGGAGCAACAGAAACAGACCATAAAGTGGGTGTGTGGGGTCTCTAACAATGCTTTGAGCTCTAAGCACATAGCACTTATAAGCAGCATTCTGAATACAAGGGGGCGGGCTTTCTATGATCTTCTCGGTTGTCCTTACCATTCTCTGTATGGACTTTCTATCTGAGGCACTGCTGCCACCAAACCAGACAGTGATGCAGTTTGTTAAAATGCTTTCAATTGTGCCTCTGTAAATAGTGGCCAGGACAGAAGGAGAAAGATGTGCTCTCCTCATCTGACGCAGGAAATGCAGACGCTGGTTTGCACACTTCACAAAGGATGACGTATGGAGAGCAATTCTTTTTTATATATAAGTTTTTTTTATTGATTTTCCAATGTTACAATAGTATCTTTGAAAAGCAACATGGTGTCTGGGTTACAATAATTCTGTTTCGTACAAATACATATTATTACAAATCTCCAATTTGTTGTAACCAGAATTTCCTCTCTTTTTTCCTTTGATACATATTATCTCATCTAAATTAACATACTTGTTATTATTATTATCCATCAGTTATTTAGTAGTTTTCTTACATTTGTCAATAGTTTTGTATATTTTATATTTTAACATTCCATCTTTAAGACATCAAACACCTTATATACTTTTCCAGCTTTAATTTTGCATTGATATTAAAGTTAAATGTTTGAAGTTTCTCATTTTTATATTACTAAGTGACCTCCCTTCCCTTTACACAATTCTCTCCAATACCCAGTAATATAAATACACTTCTTATCTATCTCATTTCCCTATCAACAAGTTGGTAATACAATATAATATTCTTGTTTTCATTATAATTTCCACATATTAAAAATTAACCAAAATTTCTCCCATTTCAACATTTAATACATCCTTTCATCCTTTCATATGACTACATCCAAGTATATTAATTATATTATCATTTTTAACATATATACATCTTAATCAATTTCATTTAAACAGCTCAATATTTCAATTTAACTGTTAATATTCATGCATCTGAGTTTGTGTTTTTTAATTAGCCAGTATTTTTATCTACTCATCAAAACAATCTCTCATAATCCAAGTACAATCCTGTCTATTCTAGTATTTTCTGTTTCAGGCCTCTTAAATATGTCCATTCTTCTTCAATCTTATTCTTGCTTTTTTCCTTTGCCATATCATTTTTCACTTCTTTGCTTCAGGATCATCAAAGAATTCTTGTGTTATTGTATCTTATTGAAGTGACCCTACAATCTTCCTTTTTGAAGGGTTGAGGGGTCTAATAAAAGCACCAAATCTTCTCATTATTTTCACCTCTTGATATAATTGTCCTGGACTATGTATTTTTTTCTTCCATCTGTTTCTCTGTGCTTGTTGAGTAGTTAATTCTTCTGTCAATGTATTTGATTGTTCAATTTCTTCTGTTATGTTCGGTCCCAATAAATTATTAGTTGTAGTCACAGTTTGAGTTTGCTTCTCCAAGACGCTTTCTAGTTTTTTCCCCAAAAGCTCTTATTTCATCGCTGGCTGTCGACAGGAACTGATAAGTTTGGTAGGTTATTTTCATCATAGCATAGACTTGTTTTTGTATGTCTTCCATGGTGGAGTCTCACATCTGATTTTCAAGGTTGGTCTTATCTTGTTTTTCTAAGGAATCAGCCAAGTCTCTTCTCTTCTCTTCTCTTCTCTTCTCTCTCTCTCTCTCTCTCTCTCTCTCTCTCTCGTCAGATTGCAATTTTATCTGTTAATCTCTTTTTAATTATTTCTTCTATTTTAAAAGAGCAGAGCAAATTTTCAAATAAGAGTAGGAAGTAAGGAGTAGGTAGTCAAAAGCTTTTAGTCCACAAGTTATAAAGTTCTAGTTGAGGTCAATTCATTTTTAAAATTTTTTTTTAAAAAAAACAGCCCTGGAGGCTTGATTGCTGCTATTTTGAAAGGAGGGTTGAACTCCCCCTCCCTCTCCACAGGAGGGAAAGTACTTAGCAGCTTATTTAGGTGAAAGAAAGAAGACTGGAGTATAAGAGAGGAAACTTACCCAGTCTCTTCCACGCTGCTTTAATGTTGCCTGGTGGTAAGTGTGACTTTGGCTGTCTGCAACCTAGTAAAAAAGCCCCTTCTTGCTGGTCGCCCCTCCAGGGTGACTCTTCAGCCCTTTTAGGACCCCCCCAGTGATGCAAAACTGGACATGGAAGACGAGAGCCATCCTCCAGACGTCCATAGTGGCGGCGTTGGCAAACTGGAAGTCTGGAGAGACCAATTCATGTTGCATATTGAAAGTATGGAAATGCTCCCAAAAGTTAAATATCAAACTATAGAATAATAGAATAACAAACCTTGGAGATTTTTAGTTCAGCCCCTGCTCAGGCAGGAGACCCTATACCATTACAGGCAAATTGTTGTCCAATCTCTTCTTAAAAAGCTCCAGTGAAGGAGCATCCACAACTTCTAGAAACAAGCTGTTCCACTAAGTAATTGTTCTCACTGTGAGGAAATGTCTTCTTAGTTCTGGACTGCTTTTCGCCTTGATTAGTTTCTACACATTGCTTCAGGTGTTTTCCAGAATAGGCTGACCTCTTCTTCTTTGTGGCAGCCTCTTAGATATTGGATCATTTCTATTATGTCACCCCAGTCCTTTGTTTCATTGAACTAGATATACTCAATTCCTACAACCATTTTTTACAGTATATGTTTTAGCTTCCAGCCCTTTAATCAACTTTGTTACACTTCACTGCACTTTTTCTAGAGTCTCAACATCTTTTTTATATTGTCGTGACCAAAACTGGATGCAATATTCCAAGCATAGTCTTACCAAGGTAATACTAATGCTAATGCTAATGCTAATAACAACAATAACAATAATAATAAACAATTTTTTCAAGTGATTTCAGTAGGACTTGATTACAATGTTAGAATTGACAATGAAAATATCAAAGTGATGGGTAGCTTCTTCCTTTTAGGATCAACCATTAAAAGCAGCCAAGAAATATATCACAGACAAATATCTGGTAAAGCAGCATGAGGGCCCTAGAAAAGATATTCACATACTGTCATGTGTCTTTACCTACAAAGATCAACCCCGTGTGAGCCAGGTAATCTCTGTGAAACTCTATGGAAGTGAAAGTTCAACTATGAAGAAGAAGATAGGAAGATTATTGATGCTTCTGAACTTTGGTGATGGAGAAGACTCCTGAGAATGAACAGCCAAGAAAATAAACAAATGGATCATCAAACAAATCAACACAAAGTTCTCCCTATAGACTTTAATGGCCAGGCTCAAATTATCCTACCTTGGACACATTTAGTGAAGACCTAACTCTCTAGAGAAGGCTCAAATGCTGGAAAAAGTGGAAGGGAAGAAAAGTAGAGAATGAGCAGAATTAAGGTAGAGGGACTCAGTTACAGTGGAGAGAAGTGCACCATTGGAAGATCTGAAGAGATAGATCGTGAAGAAAATCTAGCTACATGGTGGCCAAGTTGACATTGACTTGATAGCACATAATCAATCAGATGGTAATGAATCTAGTCATTAACTCTACCTCTGTCAGTGTCCCATGCTATACACGAAACTATGCCCTTTCCCCCCCCAACTCTCACAGGCTAAATCATCTGTGAGATTCTGGCAGTAAATAATAACAAATCCCAGACTCTAAATCTCAGCTGGCTGCTAGAGACTCAGAAAAGCCCAAATTTGGAGCACAGCAGAATCACTATTGGTATCTTGCTGGTGTTCTCCATCTTCAGGCAACCTTCTCCAACTTGGAGTTCCCTAGATGTAAACATACTGCCCTTCTAATATTCTCACCCATTGGCCAATTCTCATCTAATCATTCTGAAACACATTAACTGCAATCTAATATTATACGATGGCACTGGTACAAAATAGCGGTTTCATATATTTCATCTTACGGGAGATCAATTTAATGTAAAAAGATTGATTGAAAACAGCTTGTAGTTTTATTGATCACTAAGTTATTGGGGATTTTTATTGCATAAGATAGATGTCTTTAAAATTGACTAGAATTCTAGCATTATTCAATTAGGCATGAATTGTGGCAGAGTCTCCAGCTGATTGTTTGCATGTATTTTAAATTTAAGGGAAGCTGCAGGAGAGGCTGGCTCTGGGTGGTGGAAAGGAAGAAGTGAGATTTTTCTCACCTCATCCCATTTTCCAACTAAAATTCTCCAGATGAAATGAGGTTTTCAATTGGAAAAACAGAAAGTGTGAGATGTAATATTATCCTCTTACAGTGTTGATATAAAAACTCACTTCAGGTATATTTGGGTGGGGGAATAAATTTGTTAGCTTTGAAACAAAGATAAAACTTTGCTTTATTTGTTCAATGTACTATCGGTTTGGCTTTACATGACACTCTCAGTTTTTTCATCCCAAAGGTGCTTTTTCATGAGGCAACTGGACTTTCTTTTTTTCTATTTGAAGATGTTTCACTTCTCATCCAAGAAGCTTCTCCAGCCCTGACTGGATGCAGACAGCTGGTCATTTGCGTTTTTTTTATTTATTATTTTTTTTATTTTATTTTTATTTAATTAAATTTTTATACCGCCCTATTCCCGAAGGACTCAGGGCGGTTTACAGGGCAGCATAAAATACAATATAAAAATAGTATAAATTAAAATAGATTAAATTACTTAAGCCCGACAATTAAAACAATATTAAAAGCTAAAACCCCTTCAGTCCAGGCCTGATAGATCAAAAAACCAGGTTTTTTGATCTAGCAAGTCGTTGAAGCCACCTGGAGGCTTACCTGTGTTGTCAGGGTCATCTGAATGGTGCAAATGGGTGTGGAGCCTTCTTGGAACTGTTGAAAGGATTGCGTTGTGGAATGGAGATAGATGATGTGGTATCCCACCCCCTCTATTAAGAAGGCTGTTCAATTTTGACATAGATGGCCTCTTTGACCCCTCTTTCAAACTAGTGTTCCTCTCTGTCCAAAATGTGGGTTGAAATCACTGGAAAAAAAATCTATTTTTATTGTTGTTGTTGTTGTTGTTGTTGTTGTTGTTATTATTATTATTATTATTATTATTATTATTATTATTATTATTATTATTATTATTATTATTATTATTATTATCTTGTTAAGAACATGCTTGGAATATTGCATCCAGTTTTGGTCACCAAATGGAATTCTTCCATTCCCCACCATCCAGTCAGGGCTGAAGAAGCTTCTTGGATGAGAAGCAAAATGTCTTCAAAGAGAAAAAACAAAAAACAAAGTCCAGTTGCCTCATGAAAAAGCACTTTTGGGACAACCGTGACCTGGATGACTGAGAATCTCCATAGACTCTCAGTTTTCCCCAACATCAAATTTCAAAAGTAACAGTGCTTTTTGTATCCAGCTTCTTCAGAATCCAAACAAGATGGTTCATCCCTACTTTATTGCAAATGCAAGTAACCCTCAAGTTACAACCATAATGGAACCTGCAAAATACAGTTGTATGTTGTTGCAGTTTTTAAGTGACGCATCCACATTATGTGAGGCACCCACCACCCTTGCTCAACAATCATTGTCACTGTTGTCACAGAAACATGTAATGGTTAAGGCAGGGGTCTTCAAACGTGGCCCTTTTATGACTTGTGGACTTCAACTCCCAGAATTCCTCAGCCAGGCTGGCTGAGGAATTCTGGGAGTTGAAGTCCACAAGTCATAAAAGGGCCAGGTTTGAAGACTCCTGGGTTAAAGCATCACATTAGAAACCAGGAGATTGGCTAGAAAATCTGCTCCATCACTCGCTCCCTGCTTTGGCTGCGCCTTGACCCGCAGCTTTTCCGACATGCCTGGCGAGTACACCCTCACCTATTTCCCTGTTCGAGGCCGTGGAGAAGCCATACACATGCTGCTGGCCGATCAGGGACAGGAGTGGACAGAGGATGTGGTGAATGGGGAGATTTGGCAGAAGGGAGATCTCAAGAAATTGTGTGCCTTTGGCCAACTGCCGAGATTCCAGGATGGGGATTTTATATTGTATCAGTCTAATGCTATTCTGCGCCACTTGGCTAGGAATCACGGACTCTATGGTGAAGATGCAAAGGAAGCAGCACTGCTGGACATGGTGAATGATGGTGTGGAGGACCTGCGAATTAAATATGCCCGCTTAATCTACCAGAACTATGAATCTGGCAAAGCTGCTTACATTGAGGCCCTGCCAGCTGAGCTGGCCCCTTTTGAGAAGCTCTTGGGTCAGAACGATGGAGGGAAAGGCTTCATTGTAGGCAAACAGATCGGCTTTGCAGACTATAATCTGCTTGACAGTCTACATGCTCATTTGGTCCTGGCACCCACTTGCCTGGCTTTGTTACCTTTGCTGGCTGGCTATGTGCAGCGTCTTAATGACCGGCCACTCCTCAAGAATTTCCTGGAATCAGATGCCCGTAAGAAACGTTTCATCAATGGGAATGGCAAGCAGTGAGGCTACTTACTTTTCTAGGATGCAAGTTTGTAGTTTTGTACCTTTGAGATCTAATAAAGCTAGTTTTAAAAAAGAAAAAAAAGAAACCAGGAGATTGACAGTTCTCTTCCCGCCTTAGGCACAAAGCCAACTGGGTGACTTGGGCCGTTTACTCTCTCTGAGAGTGTTGACTTCTGGCAACTGTCTGGACAAGACCATGCAATTTTCTTGGCAATATGTCAGAAGTGGTTTGCCATTGCCTCCTTCCTAGAGCTGAGACTCAATGTCTGGCCCGAAGTCACAGCTCTGTGGGACTAGAATTCACAGTTTCCTGGTTTCTAGCCCGATCCCTTAACCACTACACCGAATTAGCTCTCCCTTCCACATCTACAATATCTACTGCTTTTCCATAGTCTTGTCAGCTAATAGTTAATTGAATAAACTTCTTGAAAATTAAGCCCGGATTGCCTTCTAGCCAAAGCAAATCTATGAAAGTATTATTAGATTAACATTTGATTTATGTTGCAAAGAATACAATTATGTGCATGAAGTACCAACTGTTTAAATAAAATATTTACCTGATTTTAATTTTAATCAGATAAAAAAAATTACCGGAATGTTCTCCTTATATTGTTATTATCAGATTATTATTTTTTTGCCAATTGATCAGTAGTTGGGGGATTCAGCAGTAAAACATGTCTGGAGAGGAGACAGAGAACAGAGGGGGCTTGAAAATTATAATAATAATTCTGTCTTGTTTTATTATTTATTTTGGTTTCAAAATCCACCTTTGTGGTTAAATGTGTGTCCCTATATGTGTGTTTCGGACCATACATAAACAAGTTTAAATAAATTTGTGATACATGTCTACTATGTTCAGGTTAATGGTGATCATGGAAGAACCGGGGTTTTAGGGAAAACTGCAATATTTTGAATGAACGCAATTCACGGGGAAATTTCCCCTGTTCTGTGACATAAGTGAATGGGTGAAAATGGAATAAGAAAAAGTGGTTGGTCTTTTTCGGAGACTCGTGAAGAGTAATGATAGTAAATCTTTGGTGACCACCTGTTTAGGAAAGGGATTGGGTGCTTCAGATGCATGGTTTAAGCAAAAAAATCTTTTCACGCTTGCATGCTGGAAAAAATGAACGAAAGTATACAATTGATTTCACTGAATGTAATGAAACAGAGAAAGCATTAGTGAAAAAAATGCTACTGTGATGGGAAGTTCTTAGTTTGAGACACTATTTAATAGTTTCTCCATTTGAAGAAAATAGACATGGAAGGAACAGAAACATGGAGTGAAAATGAATCAGTACGAGAAAGCGCAACTTCTATTTCAAGATACAGTATATTAGAAAAGACAAAACAACGGAATAACAGAGTTGGAAGGGAACCTGGTGGTCTTCTAGTTCAATCCCCTGCTCAGGCAGGAAATCCTATACCATTTCAGATAAATAGTTGTCCAATCTCTTCTTAAAAGCCTCCAATGATGGAGCACCCACAACTTCTGAAGGCAAGCTGTTCCACTGGTTGATTGTTCTTGCTGTCAGGAAATTTCTCCTGAGTTCTAGGTTGCTTCTCTCCTTGATTAGTTTCCATCCATTGCTTCTTGTCCTGCCTTCAGGTGCTTTGGATGCCTCTTCTTTGCGGCAGCCCCTTCAATATTGGAACACTACTATCCTGTCACCTTGTCCTTTTCATTAAACTAAACATACCAATTCCTGCAACTGTCCTTCATATGTTTTGGCCTCCAGTCCCCTAATCATCTTTGTTGGTCTTCTCTGCACTCTTTTTAGAGTCAACATCTTTTTTATATTGTGGCAACCAAAATTGGATGCAATATTCCAAGGCATTTTAAAGTGGTATTAACACTTCAAATGATCTTGATTCTATCGCTCTATTAATGCAGCCTAGGAAAGATTAACCTCTGAACAGGGAAAGTGAAGGAAATGAAAGAGAATGTGGAAACTATTTGGAGGAGAACGAAAGGAACTTGGTTGTAAAGCGCAACAAAAGGATTTGCTTAAAAATATGAACTTTTTGAGACCGATCAATGACCATTGAGATCATGGATGTTCTGTCTAATATCTGAATAGAAGCTACATGTCACAACTAGTCAGAGAATTAGAAAAGGGATGACCATCACACTCAACGAGAAGCAAGAATGTGAATATTTGAATCTTAATGTTCAGACTCTACACTGAGACATGGAATTCTTGGTTAATGGAACCTGAATGATTTTTCTTCCAGACGATTCAACTCAATTCTTGGGTCCGGGATATCTGAGGGAACACCTGCTGCCGGCATCAAGTTCCCTTCGTCCAGTGTGCTCCCACAGGGAGGGTCTCCTCAGGGTGCCACCGGTAAGAGATTGCCGGCGGGTAACACCCAGGGATAGGGCCTTCTCAGTGGGGGCGCCTGCCCTTTGGAACCAGCTGCCAGTGGAGCTGAGGACTGCCCCCAACCTCCGTTCATTCCGCCGGGACCTGAAGACCTGGCTCTTCGAGCTCTCTGGCCCAGGCTGAGGATTAATCTTATTTTAACTGGGGTTTTATTTATACAGGGACACATATGATTTTTTTTAAAAAATTTGTTTTTAACTTTTGTATTTTGGTTTTTTAATCACCCTGTAAACTGCCCTGAGTCCTTCGGGAAAGGGCGGTATATAAATGTAATAAAATAAATAAATAAATTCTGCTGTGGATAATATCTTTCATTGTTAATATTTTTTTAATAGAGAACGGGGAGCAAGAACAGTACGTTGTGATTTTGAAAAGGTAATTCATCATCATCATCAATGTTTTTTTTTTTAATAAGCCTGGCTTTGATTTCAACAGATGGTGTACTTTAATTAAAGGAGAGAGACCTGCAGTGGCACATGGAAGAGGTTTCCTTAGAAACAGTTGCAGAAAGCATAATAAAGCTACAGAGCTGGCATTCCAAGTGATGAAAAGAGACGTGTAAATATTGGATCCTTTAAAAACCGAATGGAAAAGCAAACTGTGCAGAAACATCAGACTCACAAGGAGCAGTAATGGCTTTGCTGGACTCGCATTCTTTCCGTGCACCACTGCACTGTGATACCTTCTGGCTGAAGCAAATATTGTTTAAAGCTCCACAGGAAGAAAGCCCCACGCTGTTTCAAGGTATGTATGACAACGTAAAGAAAAATGACTGGCTGATATCACTTTTAAAATTTCACACGGCTCGCAGTCTGCAATGTAGAAGCTCAAAAATATTGGAGTTCAATGTTGGGAAATGAACCTTCACCTACATAGAATAATGAAGATGATTTTACATGGGGAACCAACAATGACATATTAAAGGACCAGAATTTTAATGACCTGAATTAGTTCAGTTCTCAGAAGATTCTTGGGGGGGGGGATTTATTTTATTTATTTAGATTTATATACCACCCTTTCCCGAAGGACTCAGGGCGGTTTACAGGGCATTTAAAAACAGTCAATACAAACGTTAAAACAAATTAAAAGAGATTAAATAGAACCCTGAGAAAATTAAAACCCAGTTAAAATTAAAATTAAAAATATTCTCAGCCTGGGCCAGAGAGCACGAAGAGCCAGGTCTTCAGGTCCCGGCGGAATGAACGGAGGTTGGGGGCAGTCCTAAGCTCTGCAGGCAGCTGGTTCCACAGGGCAGGTGCACCCACTGAGAAGGCCCTCCCCCTGGGCGTTACCCGCCGGCAGTCTTTAACCGGCGGCACCCTGAGGAGACCCTCCCTGTGGGAGCGCACTGGACAAAGGGAACTTGATGCAGTTTCCAAGAATGCTATGAGGAAATGAGTTTTCTTATACTTCTTTATTCAGATTGAATTACCTTACAAAGCCATGTGGATGGCTTTAGAATAAAGAGTTTTAACGGAAGGCCCAATTGGAATAAAATTTCTGTTGTTATCACAATAAAATTCCTTTCAGGGTTGATTTTTCCAGGATGTTACTGAAGACTCTGTGGCCACCAGAAAATCTGTGATGTATATTTTCTAATGGATTGATTTTGTAACAGTGGAACCCCATAGGAGAGTCTGGGTTCACACATCACACTAAGCCTACACGTTTTACTGAAAAACCACAATTAACTGTATTCATACCACACAGTAAGCAAAAAAACAAAAAAAAACCACCAAACCAACTCATACTGCTTAGCTTGAACAATGTGGCATCTTCCACAAACCAATACTTTGTATGATGTGTGAAGCCAGCCAAAGTGTAATGAGAGAAGGCCTTAGAGCTGTATAAAAGTGTCATTTTTCTATTGCTTTTCACTTGTGGGTGGTATGGGTGATTCAACCTCAGTTATACAGCCATAGGTATGAAAGCAGAATTAAATCTTCCTGAAATGCTTGTTTGGCCATTGTGGGTGAGGTTTACTCCTTAACTCCAGTGTCTTGGATGTTCAGTGAATTCCCCCACACAGGCATGATCTGGCAACAGTAAAATGAGGGTTTCCCCCCCACCACCCCCAGTCTCTCCATAAGCACCTCTAAACCTTGTCTCAACAGCTGGTTTTTACTCTTTTTATATATATAAAATGCAATTTGGAATAATTATACTAATCCTTTAGATTTTTTTTATATTGTCCCATCTTACTGCAGATCAACTTACTTAATACTGCTAAATAGTACTTGAGAAATATGCAGAGCCCACACAGATGGTTCTGGCATTTAAAAAAAACCAGAGGCTGATAAAAAGCACAAATCCATATATATGGAATAAATCAATACATATGGTATACATAAAGATATGTAGGTAAAGCCAGTTTGGTCTGGAGATTAAGGCACCAGGTAAGAAACTAGGAGACTGTACATTCTAGTGTTGCCTTAGGCATGAAATCTGGCAGAGTAACTTTGGGTCAATTACCTGGAGACTGAGAGTTCTAGTCCTGCCTTAGGTATGAAAACCGGCTGGATAACTTTGGGTCTGCAAGAGACCGTCTGCAAGAAAACAAGCAAGCTCAGAGACCACCAAGGATCCCTCAACTTTGGGTCAATCACCAGGAGACTGAGAGTTCTAGTGCTGCCTTAGGCATGACATCTGGCTGGATGAATTTGGGCCAGTCATAGTCTCCCAGCTCAACTTACCTTACAGGGTTGTAATTGTTTGGGGGGAAAGGGATTATAAGCAATAAAATTAGGGCACAAATAAATACCTAACATCTGTTCTACCTTCATGGAGCTGAAGCTCTGAAGAAAAGCACTGGGTGGGTTCACGTAGCGCACAGATGGTGAACCAAAGCACAATTTAATTAATCCCCTTTTCTAAGTTTACATGACTCACTGAGTCTTATACCCTAACCACCCAAATTGAGATTCCATAGCACTGGAGGCTGTGATAATGGGTGGCTTGTTCAGCAAATCCAGCCCAAACTGTGCACATCGGTAGTTCCCATCCCTTAGCCATTGCCTGCAAAAGACTCCTCCATCTACCCTACAACTTTTTCTCGCTTTTGGCTGGGAGATGAAGGTGACTTCATCAAGCCCTTTGACAGATGCATCCCATTTAGCTTCAGCTGCATTCCAGGCAACTCTCCTCTACAGAGTGAAACTGTGATGAGACCAGCTGTCGGGGAGGTCTAACTACAAAGGAAATTGCAGCAGGTGTTGTCTATTGCCGGTGGGGGGGAGGACAAATGGAACATTGTGCCACCTGTGTTCATTCAATTGCTGACATAGCTGTCTGCATCGTTCACTCGCACAGAGAGTCAGTGGAGCAGAAGGGATGGGGGCAGCTTCTAAGAAGGAACTTGGAGAGCAGTGCCATGCATGCGTGTGTGTGTGAAACACAGCACAGGAACCAGAGCTAAAGGTTTGCCAAGGACTGGCAAGCCCTTGACCCTGGTTGGGATTATATAAACAAGAGATTTTCCCCTACACGTGGCAAGCCAGATGTAGGATCAGGAATTGTTTTTTCCCCAAGATCTAGAATAACATCTTTATTCTAGGAGATATAATAATAATAATAATAATAATAATAATAATAATAATAATAATAATAATAATAATAATAATAATAATAATAATAATAAATAAAATTGGAAGGGACCTTGGAGGTCATCTAGTCCAACCCCCTGCTCAGGCAGGAAATCCTATACCATTTTGGACAAATGGCTGTCCAGTCTCTTCTTAAAAACTTCCAGAGTTGGAGCATTCACAGCTTCCGGAGGCAGGTTGTTCCACTGGTTAATTGTTCTAACTGTCAGGAAGTTTCTCCTTAGTTCTAGGTTGCTTCTCTCCTTGGTTAGTTTCCATCCGTTGCTTCTTGTCCTGCCTTCGGGTGCTTTGGAGAATAGCTTGACTCCCTCTTCTTTGTGGCAGCCCCTGAGATATTGGAACACTGCTATCATGTCACCCCTCACCCTTCTCTTCATTAAACTACACATACTCAATTCCAGCAACCGTTCCTTATATGTTTTAGCCGCCAGTCCCCTAGTCATCTTTGTTGCTCTTCTCTGTACTCTTTCTAGAGTCTCAACATCTTTTTTACATCATGGCGACCAAAACTGGATGCAGTATTCCAAGTGTGGCCTTACCAAGGCATTGTAAAGTGGTATTAACACTTCACGTGATCTTGATTCTATCCCTCTGTTAATGCAGCCTAGCACAGTGTTGGATTTTTCTAGCACATCTCTATTTGTTGATTTCAGTATGCCTACTTACTGGGGAAAACCTAAAATTTCTCCCTCTTCCCCCCTCCTCCACCCAACTATCTTATGTGTCTACTGTACAGGTAGTTTTTGAATTACAACAGTTCATTTAGTGACCATTCAAAGTTACAATGGCACTGGGTGAAAAAATGACTTATGACTATTTTTCACACTTACCTCTGTTGCAGCATTCCTGTGGTCATTTGATCAGAATTCAGATGCTTGGCAACTGGTTCATATTTATGACGGTTGCAGGGTCCTGGTGTCACGTGATTACCTTTTGTGGCCTTCTGACAAGCAAAGTCAACAGGGAAGCTAGATTCACTTAACAACCATGTTACTTTACTTAACAACTCCAGTGATTCACTCAAACACTGTGGCAAGAAAGCCCGTAATAGGGAATTTTGGGCTCCGCTGTGGTTGTAAATCGAAGACTTCTTGTATATGCACAGTACATATCCAGCTGACTGTGTTCAAAGTGAATGAAGGCTACTGCTAAGCTTGTAAGCCGCCCTGAGTCTTCGGAGAAGGGCAGGATATAAATGGAATTAAAATAAAATAATAAATAAATAAATAAATAAGTGATAATTAGAACAGTATCAGAAACTGAACTGCAGCAATGAGTTTGGGTACCATACGGGCTAATCTAGAAAAAACAAAAACTGGATCATGCTTGAATGCTAAGAACTAGAACAGCCTGGAAGAATAAAAATGGCAAACTAATTTGTCACTGGGCAGGGTGTGTGTGTGTGCACAATACCTCAGAGGTTAAAGTGCTGAAAAGCTGACAGCCCAGGTTCAAGACCCTAGTGCTTCACAATGGGGTGAGTTCCTGTTACTTGCCCCAGCTCCTTGCCCACCTAGCAGTTCATGGAAATGAGAGTAGATAAATAGGTACCACTTCAGTCAGAAGGTAACAGCATTCCGTGTTTCTCGGTGTATAGTCATACTGGCCATATGACCACAGAAAATGTCTTCGGACAATGCTGGCTCCTTTGGCTAAGAAAGAGAGATATGCACTAGCCCCTAGAGTCGGACACAACTGAATAGTGGAAACCTTTTACCTTTAATTTTTTTACTAAAACAGTTGCATGGCGATCGCCATGAAATCACTGGGAATCAAGTTTGACTCAATGGATTCTCAACAGACAGTAGATAACTTGCTAAGGCCAGAAAATGCCCTCATCAGTATTTCCTTGGAAGGATTTGCTGTGCTTCATTGATGCACATTGACACTGGGGGGAAAAAATCCAGAATCTCTTCATTTTTGCTTGAATTTGCTCCTTCTCCCAACATATGTCTACTCTGCTCTCAGTTCTCTCCATCCCTATTGACATAGGCTTGGATTTGGTTCACATAACATGTTACAACTTTTCAGGTTTGGCTTTCCGTATAAATCTGAGTTACTTTAGAAACCAGGATGAAAAAAACATTACTTAGCACAATGAATAAATCAAACCATTGGACTACACACTAGCCAACAATATTTTAGCCAAGCGTGTCATTGTTAGGCAACATTTTATTATGTCATGCACACCCAGAAAATTGGGTTCTTGGAATAAACCAGTCTTCAATTAAGTATAGATAACCATCTTATGCAAACAGAGACTTTGATGAAAGAAATGCCCTGGAGCAAGATTGTTATAGTTTTTGGAATCTGCAAAGCCTTTGTTTTAATGTACCTGGATGGATTCCTCCCTTTCCTCCTTGTGAGTGGTGTCGTCTTGCTTTTCTCTGATGTTTTAAAATGATCCTAGGAACCACTAAGGTTTTCTATTGCTTTTGCTGTGAAGGTTAACATGGCTATCCATCAGTAAAGAGAAATAAAATATCTGCTCCCCAAGTTATTTCTCAGGAGTCGAAATACAGAGATTAATAGATTGTTTCTCCACGTCTTTGAGATTGTCCTTCTCTCTCTGCTCATCTTGATAATACATCTTGATGATCTAAGCATCGGATTGAAGGCCACATAAGGGTAGTCCTAGACTTACATGTTGTGTAGTGGGTTCTGGAGAGCAGGAAGGACGCCGAGACGATGAGTACAACATAACAGCTCTTTATTAGGTGGAAGTGACTGTACTGGGGAATAGGGGTTACCTGCGCCCTTTATATACCTGGCCAGGTACACATCCAACCAATCAGGGTGAACCTCTGTTTCCCGCCGAAAGCTGATCCCAGCCACAACAGTTTTGGTTCAGCGCCACCTGGTGGTATCTGTTATACCAGTGCTCAAAGTGTTCCCTTAAGCCCAATACATAACATTACAAAAGCTCATTTAGTGACCGTTCCAAGTTACAACAGCACTGGAAAAAAAAATGCTTCGAACAGCACTTACAACCATTGCAGCATCCCCAGGGTCACATGATCTAAATTCACACACTTGGCAATGGACTCATATTTTTGACGGTTGCAGTGACATGATCACCTTTTGTGACCTTTTGACAAAGTCAATGGAGAAGCCAGCTTCACTTAACAACCGTGTTGCTAACTTAACAATCGCAGTGAGTCACTGAACAGCTGTGGTGTGAACGGCTGTAAAATGAGACAAAACTCTTAACAACTGTCTCACCTAGCTGCAGAAATTTGGGGGTCAGTTGTGGCTGTAAGTCAAATGCTACCTGTATTAAGCAGAATAAGGCAGTGGTGGGATTCAGCCGGTTCGCACCACTTCGGCAGAACCAGTAGCTAATTTTTTGTTGCCCAGGCCCAGAATGGACTTCCGGAAGCGGCATCCACACAGAGAACTGGTTGTTCACCTATTTGAATCCCACCACTGAGGTAAGGCCTCTGCTAGGCCTCAACAGGAACTGCAATTTCAGTTGCCAGGCCCAAAGTCCCCAGACATGACTGAACAGAGAGCAAGCAGATTAAGGGCTGAAGGGCCTCAGAAACAGAGGTGTGTTTCAGAAAGGATAAAAAGACAAGACGCTAAAAATCCAAGTCTCTGAGTAATAAGAGCAAACAAATCTGGGGCCAGGACAGGTAGACATAGATAAATTATAGGTCCACCTGAGAATTCCAGCAGCCTATGTAGAACCCTGACAGCTCAAGAGTCACAATAAAATCCCACATATGGCTCTCTGAAAGGAAGTCCCATAACTTAGAATCAAGATAGAATCAAGATCACGTGAAGAGTTAATGCTACTTTACAATGCCTTGGGTAAGGCCACACTTGGCATGCTGCATCCACGATGTAAAAAAGATGTTGAGAACTGGAGGAAGATTGCAGAGAAGAGCAACAAAGATGATTAGAGGTCTGGAGGCTAAAACAAATAAGGAACAGTTGCTGGAATTGGGTATGTCTATTTTAATGAAGAAAAGGACGAGGGGTGACATGATAGCAGTGTTTCAAGATCTCAGGGGTTGCCACAAAGAAGAGGGAGTCAAGCTATTCTCCAAAGCACCTGAGGGCAGGACAAGAAGCTACAGATAGAAAGTAGTCAAGGAGAGAAGCAACCTAGAACTAAGGAGAAAATTCCTGATAGTTAGAACAATTAATCAGTGGAACAACTTGCCTCCAAAAGTTGTGGGTCTCCAACACTGGAAGTTTTTAAGAAGAGATTGGACTAGGGTTGGACTAGGGTTGGACTAGAAGACCTCCAAGGTCCCTTCCAACTCTGTTATTCTATTCTATTCTATTCTATTCTATTCTATTCTATTCTATTCTATTCTATTCTATTCTATTCTATTCTATTCTATTCTATCTCTCATGAAAGAAGGAGAAGATAATAGACATGGTTGCAGAAAAGGCATAGAAAAAGCACCAAAAAAGTAAAGATGGACTCATGACTATGCAACTGAACCTGCCATCTTGACTATTTTGACCCTCTCACACCCTTGAGCTTTGTCCACTGGAGGCTTAATTCCAAATATGTTTCCCCCACCCAAGTTGATATGCTTCTTCTGCTAAGGTGCTTTAGCCACCAAAAGGAAAACAGAGAAGAAAACATCTCAGTTTCCTTGTGAGAAAGATACTTTAGCTAGTCCTAATCAAATGAACCTTTCCTATTCTGCAAAGTGTCCTACACATTTTAGGACTTGGGACAAAGGGATGTTTAGAGCAGAGGTCCCCAACCTTTTGGGCACCTGGGTCCGGTTATGTGGAGAGAGATTTTTCCGCGGACCGGAGGGAGCATGGTTTTGTGTGCTGGTAGCATCCCGCGGATGGGGCTTTGCTTCTTTGTGCGGACCGGTTGCTGGCCCGGTACCGGTTCATGGACCAGGGGTTGGGGACCCCTGATTTAGAGCACACTCCATAAACTCCTAAGGGCAAATGCTAAGCATTTTATTTTGACAATATTTACTGGTGGAGGTATTTCTGCTTAAGATTGTGCCACCTCTTCTGGCTTAACATGGAACCAAGTTCGTATCCAGACCTTTTTGGTAACTGACAGCTAAATGCTCTTTCAATTTTAAAACCTGATTGTTATGAGTACTAAAAACCACAGGAAGGGATAACCTGGAAAACTTTAGCAGCACTTACCAGCAACCTTGAGTGACAGGCAGAGAGGTTTGTCAAGTTCCTCCTCCGTCCGCTGTTCTTTTAATACTCCATCGATGTAACTTAAAAAGAACAGCAATTTAGGGCAATATTGGAAGAAGGATTGCTTGCCTACTATAGAAGAATGGACGCTTAAAGTGTCAAATTTAGCAGAAATGGCTAAGATTTCTGCTTATTTGAAGGATCATTCACAAGAAAGATACATTTCGGTCTGGAGAAGATGGATAGATTATAATCAGAATAAATATGGGACTAAAAAGTTCCATTTAGCCTATGAGTAAATTTTAAATTGTTATTATTATTAATAGTTTATTATACTGGAATTTTTTATTAGTTTTAAGTATATGGTATTATTATTATTATTATGTATACTTTTATTTTGCTTGTATTTATGTTAAAGGGGAGTTAAAGCGCATTATGAACTTGGTTGTTTATATAGTTGGTTAATGTTAGTTAGATTATGATTATTATATTTGTAACCCTGTACTCAGCTCTGGGAAGTGGGGGAGGGAGGGGGGGTTTGGGGTGGGTTGGTTTTGGGGATTTTTTTGTAACTTTTATAAAACTTTTCAATTAAAAAAAAAGAACAGCAATTTACAGTAGGTATCTGCTCCAGGAAGAAAAGGAGCTAGATAGCTCGAGCTAAATTGTGCAATTGGACAGGTTCAGTCATCTCCAAATCCCAATTAATTGAAAATGCAGAGAATTAGACACATATACCACCCCCTCAACTGCAAACCATGCCAAGGTTGAATGGTGTGGGGCAGGGAGAGGAATTGTGCTATTTTCTTAAACAGAACTGGCAGCATGACATTACATACTCTCTTTGGGGGCAATGAATAGACTAGCGCTGGAAGGGACCTTGGAGGTCAGTCCAGCCCCCTGCTCAAGCAGGAGAACCTATGCCATATCAGATAAGTGACTGTCCAGTCTCTTCTTAAAAAACTCGTGATGGAGCGCCCAGAATTTCTGGAGGCACGCTATTCCACTGGTTAATGGTCTTCACTGTTAGGAAGGTTATTTCTCTCTTTGATCAGCTTCCAGCCATTGTTTCTTGTCCTGCCCTCTGGTGCTTTGGTGAATAACATGATCCCCTCTTCTTGGTGGCAGCCCCTCAGATACTTCTATCATGTCACTCCTATTTCTTCTTTTCTTTAGACTAGCCAAGTCCTGCAGCCGTTCTTCATATGTTTTAGTCTCCAGGCCTTTAATCAACTTAGTTGCTCTTCTCTGATTTTTCCCCAAACTCTCAACATCTTTTTTGTGTTATGGTGACCAAAATGGGCTGCAGTATTCCAGGTGTGGTCTTACTAAGGTTTTATAAAGTGATACTAATGTTAAATAGCGGGTTCTTTGGCGCAGGAATGAAGATGAGGTAGCTGAGTGCAGGGAAACTCATATTTTATTTCGTGCAGAATCTGTACTGAGCAAATGGCTGCAACTAGCCGCAATATATAGTCTAGCCCCTAGGCGGCAGCCAATAGGTTTGAAACAACCATTGCTGCCTAGGGATAGCCAATTGTAGCGCTGGAGACTTGTAGTCTGGGTTGCTGGAGAGCCGTTAGCTGCTCCAGCAACCCACATGGTATTACTATGAGCCCAGTACATAACAACTAATACTTTGCGTGATCTTGATTTTATGCCTTTGTTTATACAACCCAGGATTGTATTAACAGTAACAGTGAGAGGGACCTTAGAGTCCTAGTGGACTATCACTTGACTATGAGCCAGCAGTGTGAAGCAGCCAAAAAAGTTAATACAATCCTGGGTTGTATCCCTAGGCAGCAATGGTTGTACCTTTGTTTTTTCCTGCCTAAATGTAAAACTTTGCTTTTCTCCACATTGAAACTCATTTTGTTGGATAGGCCCATTGTTCAGATTTGTCAAGATCTTTTTGGATCTTTAGTTTGTCTTCTGGGGTGTTGGCTATTCCTGCCAGTTTGGTGTCATCTGCAAATTTGATGAGTTCCCCTTCAATTCCCTCATTGATGAAGATATTGAAGAGCACTGGGCCTAAGGTGGAACTTTGTGGTACCCCACTGCTTACTTCTCTCCATGCAGATGTAGTTCCATTGAGGACTACTCATTGAGTATGGTTTGCCAGCCAGCTACTGATCCATCTGGTGGTGATGTTGTCTATTCCATTTTTTTCCTAGCTTACCAAGGAGTAGGTTGTGGTCTACTTTATCAAATGCCTTACTGAAATCTAAGTGTTAATAGTCCTGTAGACTTTGTTCCTCAACAGGCCAAGATCACAGAATCAAGGGGCAGAGGGAGACTAGGTTGGACAGCATGGAAGTTAGCTCATCCTACCATCCTACCATATGGTAGGATGAGCTAATATGCAGAGTCACATATCTAAAGAGGCAGAAGTAGTATACATGAGGATGTTGAGGTGAGCTGATAACCCAGTACCAGGGTTACCACATCTGGGCTTTCAAACTCCAGATGATCCCTAGATGGCATCAATTGGAAAGTTCTAAGTCTTTAATTCCATCCAAGTATCCATTTTGACTTTTGCAACCCAGATCTAGTAGCCCTGACCAATATACATGGTCCCATCTCCAAAATGTACAGAGAGAGTCAGAATTACTCCAAATTTGGGGCATAAGGAACCATCTCCTCACCTGCGACCCATAGTTTAAAGCAGGGCTTTTCAACTTTTTCACCCATTGTACCACTTTTAGGATATGGCAACATCCAAGTACCACCAGTTGCTTAGCAAGGTGTCGAAAACCTGATGACCAAAAAACAAAAAAGGGTGATGAAGTACAGGTAGTCCTCGACTTACAACAGTTCGCTTAGTGATTGTTCAAAGTTACAATGGCACTGAAAAAAGTGCCCCCAAGCCACAGCTGAGCAAGACACCTGCCTGACCACCTGGTGGCGCTCTTCCTCCTGTCCAAGGTTTTCATTGTTGTGAGCATTTCTGTTGAGGATTGGCAGTGGGGGTGGGGTGGGGGTGTTTGGTTTTTATTTCCCCCCTCTCTGCTGGGTGGTTGCAGCAGGTTTTGGTCACTTCACAAGACCCTGGGACACTGTGACCATCATAAATATGAATCAGTTGCCAAGCATCTGAACGTAAATCACAAGACCCTGGAGATGGTGCAACATTCCAGCTGATCGGCGCTTCTTCTAGGCTCAGCAGAAACACCAGGATCAGCGCCGAGGTTCAGCTGGATCCTGGCGCTGATCCTGGTGCTTCTGCTGAGCCCTGACAGCCCCAAAGAAGCGCTGATCCTGGTGCTTCCACTGAGCCCTGACAGCCCTACAGCTCCAGCCATCTCTCGCTCAGGCTTGTGCGGTGCTGCCACTGGTTCAGCTCATTCCCCTCCCCCACTACCACTTTTCTAGGATGGTCATGTACCACCTGCCAGGCGCCAATGTACCACAGGTGCTACCTGTACCACCGGTTGAAAAGCCCTGGTTTAAAGAGCCCACTTTGGCCAGTTCTACTGAAAATGGCTCCTATAGGTTCCTTAAATCGTCTTAATATTTTTAAAAAACTATTAAAACTTTCATCTTCTTCCCAAATCCAAAAGAAGTCTGGAAATTCCAACCCATATGGATGTGACTAACTTCTCCCCCTCTAAAGTATTGTCCCATCTGCTGTAGCCTTCAACACAACATCTAAGGGGCAGTGTTCAATCACCAGAAGAATCTTCCTTCTGCCCTAGCATTTGACACATCAGTTTCACAGCTGGCCATCACCAATGTTCTTGGTAAAAATGAGCAATAAGATTTGGGATGCAAATATTTTGTTTGCAAACAAAAGAAGTGGCTGTTCACACCTTTTGACTGGTATTTAGTCTTTGTTTTTATTATTTTTACAGTTGGAATCCGGTAATCCTTGATAAAATAAAGATGAGTTCTTATATCCTGAAAAATATAGCATTAACACCCACATTGGATTAATTATAGTGATAGAATCATGTGATTGACTGACTTGATTAGGGTGGATGGCAACCAGATTCAATTCTACTTTTTCATCCACGTTGTTTTGGCAACGACACAGTAAAAAACTGAGCAGGAGGCATAAACATTTCACCATTGCTGGGCCTGAGTCACCCAAATAACAGTACTGAATTTGATGCCCTGAATATGAGACGATCCAGTTCCACGGGCATTTAAATGTGGTTTTGCATTTCAAATAATGCATCTTTTCATCTTGCAAAATCCAGATGTTTTTGTTCATTGAGGCAAGTCTCTTCAAGACAAATTGAGATTGGTTTTAAGTCAAACAATCCATTATGAATGAACAGAATTTTCCATCTTCTTTATACTTTCAAGCATGAGAGGCTTACCTCTGGCAAGTTGGGGCTTAGCACACTAGAACTCTTGTCGTGCACCCCTCCCTCCTCCTATTTACTCTTTAATGGTTGATTTTTATACACACAGTACAAACTCCTTGCTATAAAACAATGGGGCTCTGTATTTTGCAAAGAAACAAAAGACATCTGTTGTTATAATTACATGAGAAGTTTTTTTGTAATGTTCTATAGAATCTTAGAGTTGAAGGACCTCAGAAGTCATCAGGTCCAATCCCCTGCACACCGCAAGTTTCATTACACTATCATGATCCTGCCTTTGTTTGACACCTCCAGTAAAAGAGAAGAAACCACTCTACGTGGTAACCTATTGCACTGGTTGACCGCTCTTATTGTCAAGAAGTTCTTCCTCATATTCATTCTATATCTGCAACCTTGAAGTTTCATCCTGTTGGTTCCATTCTTACTCTTTGGAGCAGGGGAAAATATGTGCAAACCCTCAGATATTTCAGATATTTTAAGATAATAATAATAATAATAATAATAATAATAATAATAATAATAATAATAATAATAATAATGCCATGAAAGCAAAGATACAAAAATCTACTGACAATCCAAATTGCCGACTTTGCAACGATAAAGTTGAAACTGTTTCACATTTAATATGTGAGTGCAGCAAAATCGCGCAAACTGATTACAAAGCTAGACATGACCAAGTTGGTAAACTAATCCACTGGGTATTGTGTAAAAAATACGACTTGCCTGTGTCCGAAAAGTCATGGGAACATAGGGTGGGAAAAGTTGTCGAGAATGAGAGGGTGAAGATCTTGTGGGACTTCCGAATACAGACAGATCACCATTTGGAACACAACATGCCAGATATCGCACTTATAGAGAACTTTAGCATACAGTTGATTGATTTTGCTGTACCAGGAGATGCCAGAGTTGAACAAAAAGAACTGGGAAAAATTATGAAATACTGCAACCTGGCCATCGAAACTAGGCGATTATGGATGAAATGTGTAACAGTGATACCCATTGTCATCGGGGCACTGGGAACTATGTCCAAAAACTTTGCAAACTACATCAAGAAATTGCAGCTTCCTGCAATAACTCCAGCAAATCTACAAAAAACTGTGCTACTCAGAACATCTTACATTTGAAGGAGATACCTGTTTGATACCTAGTATGCTGGCAGCAACCCATGTCAACCATTAGTGCCAGTCAATTTGAGTGTTCAGTTGACTGCGTTTCATGTTTTATGAATAAAAGTTTTATATAATAATAATAATAATAATAATAATAATAATAATAATAATAATAATAATAATAATAATTAATAATAATAATGTTGGAAGGGATCTTAGAGGTCATCTAGCCCAACCCCTGCTCTAATTTTGTCTAATTTCAATACAGTGCTCCAAATTAGCCTATAGTAACTAAAAAACCTAATTTTGGGGTAACCCACATTACCCCTATTTCATTATAAAGTAATTATCATATCTGAAATACATACATTGTTCATTTAAATGCATTCTTGTTATATTTCAAAAACATATTCTATTTGTCATCTTTGTAATTCATCAAACAAAGTATCTTTTGTTGTGTCATTCCAAGTTCTATAATATAATTCAAAGTTATGTTCTAGTAGCTAATTTTCATTCCCTTAGAAATCTAGATCCTAAATATAAAATCAGTTTACATCTTTTAACAATTCCCCTTGGCCCATTAAAAAGAGATTTTAAGCTTTATTATTACAAATCCCAACATTAAAAAACCCAATTTTTAAAATCTAATTCTAGCTTTCTTTTTGTGCCAGGCAGGCTTCCATATCATTGCCTTTCACTTCTCAAATGTGTCTCCCTTTCTTCCTACACACGTTGTTTGAATCCAGGGAGACCATCCAGTTGTCAATTTTTCAAAGAGAGCAACCCCTTTATAGTCATTAAATTGTTGCTCAAATAGATCAAATCTCCATGTTTGGCGTAGTATAGTTGTCATTAATTCAGTCTGGTCTTCTCTTCTTCTTCTTTCAATCCCATCTGTGTTATAATTATTGTTTGGTTGGTTAGATTCTTACTGTATTTGAAAGCCTTTGGCATCCTCCATCTTAGTATTGCTTTCTTCAGCTTCTGTTGTTTGTTGAATTGTAGGTTTTATAGGTTTTATAGTTGAAACTGAAGTTTGGGCATCAAGGCTCTCAGTAGATTGTACTTGTTGTTCTTTAGAGTCCCCTATTTTGTTGTTGATTTCCTCCTCTTCCATTAGTTTTTGGGTTGTCAATTCATCAGTTGAAGTCAGAGTCTCATTTGGTGAGTTTGTGCTGTCAGATTTGTCTTTCAGTCTGGCTTTCATTTGTACAGTCATTGCCAGGATTGTTTCAAGTATAAGTTTACAGTCAAGTGGTGGAATATATTCCTCCATTTCTTTGATGTTTACAGATAAGTCTTTAGTGAAGGCTATTTTGATAAGAGTCAGTGAATGTCCACCTCCACTATTCCTAAAGGTTGTTTTCAGTGCCAGGTGTTCCCAATTCTTACGGTATCTTTAAAGATAATGTCAAGGACAAATCTGTTACAGCCAGATCTCACAATAAAGAAAAGGTTTACTTGCTATACCAGGTTTCACCACAAAATGTCCTCAATAACATGTAAAATCTTTTTCCAGACTAATATGAGGCTTTTATTCAATTAATCCATTTTTTTCTTTTCCCCTTCTTTCACAGCTTAAGCAGTAAATAGGGTAGTAGGTCTCCTCAGAAATAAGAACTTTTTAGTGGCCCCAAAATTCCAGAAGTATAAATAGGGTTCCTTAATTATTTAGCTTAGTCATTTGATTTCTTTTAAGGCTTTAAAATTTTGGTTCCCCAAGTAAGCAATCACCGATCTTTCAAGAAGGGGGGGGGGAGATTTCAGAAGAGTCCCACAGGAAAGTAATTAGGGAAATAATAAAGGTAAGGTCTCACCCAAATCCTCCAGATTCCTTCATTGTGCTTGATGGTGATTTTGGCTTTCGGCAGGGAACGGCTTAATGATTGGCCATGTTGAAGGCCAATCTCTTCTTCTTCGGGCCAGAAGAGCTGCTCCAAATAAAACAGAGGGCTGCCACCCTTCCGCGATCACAGGGAGGGCCTCCTCACAGTGGTCGCCCCTCCAGGGCAACTTTTCACTTTTTCCAGGGTCCTCCAAGGAAGAAAGACCGGACGGCGGGGAAAGTGTCCTTCCCGCACGTCCCCTGGCGCTGCATGCGCAAACCAGAAGCCAAAGCAGCATACATTTAACAACCATGGGAGTTGCTGATTTTGAGAAACACTGGTCTGTTTCTCAAAGCTACTCTTTCCCAAAATAAGATTACCTAGGAAATCTACAACTTTAAATCATAGCAATTTAGGGGTGTATTAAATTGGGAAAAATCCTTAATAACATTAGTTTTTGAAAATTCAGCTTTTCTGTAGTATTTAATAATAATAATAATAATAATAATAATAATAATAATAATAATAATAAGAATAAGAAGAAGAAGAAGAAGAAGAAGAAGAAGAAGAAGAAGAAGAAGAAGAAGAAGAAGAAGAAGAAGAAGAAGAAGAAGAAGAAGTTGTTGAAGTTGAAGTTGAAGTTGGAAGGGACCTTGGAGGTCATCTAGTCCAACCTGTTGCTCAGGCAGGAAACCCTATACTATTTCAGACAAATGGCTGTCCAATCTCTTCTTAAAAACTTCCAGTGTTGGAGCATTCACCACTTCTGGAGGCAGGTTGTTCCACTGGTTAATTGTCAGGAAGTTTCTCCTCAGTTCTAGGTTGCTTCTCTCCTTGACTAGTTTCCATCCATTGCTTCTTGTCCTGCTTTCAGGTGCTTTGGAGAATAGCTTGACTCCCTCTTCTTTGTGGCAGCCCCTGAGATATTGGAACTCTGCTATCATGTCCCCACTCATCCTTCTCTTCATTAAACTACACATACCCAATTCCAGCAACCGTTCCTTATATGTTTTAGCCTCCAGTCCCCTAATCATCTTTGTTACTCTTCTCTGTATTCTTTCTAGAGTCTCAACATCTTTCTTACATTGTGGTGACCAAAACTGGATGCAGTATTCCAAGTGTGGTCTTACCAAGGCATTGTAAAGTGGTATTAATACTTCACATGATCTTGATCCTATCCCTCTGTTAATGCAGGCTAGCACTGTGTTGTTTTTTTCAGCAGCTGCAGCACATTGCTGGCTCCTATTTAAGTGATTGTCCACTAGGACTCCGAGATCCCTCTCACAGTTTAATCTTTATTTATTGAATGAATCATAATTGGGTAGAATTATGTAACATGGCAAGCTTTAGTGTGTTTTGCTTGGCATTCACTTTGCACTTTGCATAAACCATTGTGGTTTATTTATTGGCACACTGAAACAAACCATAATTTTTTTAATATAAGGTGTGGATCTGGTTTATTATTTTTAATGTGTGGTTCTATTTCTTTAGTTGTTTCTTTGGGAATATAAACAGCTATTCCTTTTCTATGACCATGACATCATTGCAGCTACCATAGTCTTACATCATGGGGGAAATCCTTTTTAGTGAATTTGAAAATGAAAAGAAATCATATTACCATGGTATCATTTCCTTGTCATATTTTAATGAATATCTGTTTCCTAATATTTTCACCAAATTATGTAATTATCTGGAAAACATCAGTTGAGAAAAGCTGATATAATTAATGAACTTGTAACATTTAATCCATTAAACCAGGGGTGTCGAATTGCCGGCCCGTGGGCCAGATGCATCAATGGTGAAACTGCACCCACCCCATTGCTGGCAATGGAAAAAAAAGTCACGCTACAACACGACACATCACGTGACATTGTGAGTTTGACTCCCCTGCATTATATCAATACCTGGATTAAAGATGCATTTATAATTTTCATACATGTGTAAAAAATATGTCTGTCTGTCTGTCTCTCTCTCTCTTTCTCTCTCTGCCTGGGAACAAAAACAATATTAAAGTTCCTCAAGCTAAAGAGTTTGTTTAAATCATTCAAACTGTTTTCAGATCTATGCAAATTATTGCTTTCTTATTCAGCACAACTAAGTTAGCAATCAATTGCCTCTTATTTTTTCATCTTTTGATCTTGTTCAGAAAAGGCATGTTGAAGTATTGGTCTTTTTTCATCCAGTTCTCTAAATCAGAGTTTCTCAACCTCAGCAAATTTAAGATGTACATGTTGGCTGGAGAATTCTGGGAGCTGAAATCCACACATTTTAAAGTTGCTGAGGTTGACAAACATTATTCTAACTAACACTATTTCATAGCAACAGAAAAAGACCTCTATAGGTCTGTAGGTGTATATTGTCCTAGTCAACAAAAAAGATGTAAAAATTGATTTAAAACAGTCACAATTATTGCGATAGGAAACTGGAAAAGAGAAAGTTGTGTGCACCACCTTAGGCTTCCACAGAAAGGTTGGGTATAAATCATAGGATCCAGTATCTCCATGTTCATTTTCTGAAGAACATCCATGTTCATTTTCTGAAGAACATGCTGCTGACAGCTCATGGACAAAGGAAAATGCTCATCAGAAGATTAGGGATGAAATATTCTATTATAGGTAAAGAAATTAAATGCAAGAGTGAACTTTATTGTAGTAGGATTGCTGGCTATAGCTTCCCCCATCAACATAAGGGAGCTATAGATGCTGTAGCAGCTGCCAGGCTAATCATATGAAGGAAACAGAATGGCTGTTTGGTAAACTCTCTGCTTAAAAGACTTTTCGGGAGAAGGTGCAAGAAACCAGGAGCCAGGATAGAGTTCAAAAGCACGACAAGTTTATTGCATGCTACCTGTACACAAGAATCTGGTCTATTCATGGTCAAGTCAAAATGGCGCTAGATTAGAGTCCACGGAACTCCACCCAAGAGATGGACTTAGGTGTCTTGTGGGAGTGTAGCTATTCCAAACTAATGACATGCTTGACCCTGCCCTCAGATTCAGCCTGGTCATTTTCTACAAAGGTGAGGAGGGCACCCTTTCCTCTCAAGTGTCCATTAAATCTGAATTTACATAATTTGCTCACTATAAGCCATTTTATATTATTTATATACCAATCCTTTATTGTTTCTTCACTCCTCTTTAGCATTTACATGAAGCTGCTGAATGAGATCATCCAGCGCCACAGGTTAGCTTTCATGAGTGCAGTTCATATCCAATTATTTATTTCAACCTTGTAATGCCATTGAGGTTCTTTAACATGTCTCCAGGCTGTGAGGTCTAGATAGGGATTAGGTGGCTTAGGTAGATCAAGAGTGAGTAGCTATGGATTTGGGGCCACCCAGCTCCAAGTATCTTCCATCATTCCCCTATCTGTGATAACACCTGCTCTAGGGAGGAGTATCACCTCTTTTTGTAATCTGGATGATCCCAACGATGAATATACTGGGCAGTGTATGAGTCTGTTTTAATTATATGAGGTCTAATGTTTTCCTCCTGACTTGATATATTTTATTACTCTTCTTTTCATGCTGTGGTATTTTTAAGCCTTGTTAGCTCTCTAGATTCTCTAGGCAACTTAGATATGTAGGCAAATGATGGAAATTGACAAAAATAATGACCTGTAATTGAATCATCCGTAGTACTACAAATAGGATTTAGTGCATTCATCTTGGGAAGATGTCCTGATGCAAATTTGTCTTTTGCATCCAATGTTTGGTAAAAGGTTATTTGTTAAACTGAAGTTTTTCTAAATTAGATTTTCAAGGGCTGTAATCTACTCAGAAAAGATCATTCCTAAAATATTGAATTAGGACATAACAAAGGGCAATCAGAGAAAACTCACTGCTTAGGATATTCATTCTTCACTATAAATATACAAAAAAACCCAAAACCCATACTTCTAGATGCAGGTGTTATCCATTCTATGTGTTAACCTTTCAGTTCCTGAAAGATACAGTAAAAATGTACAGCTATCCTACACTTTCCATCCAGTAACATTGGTGATAAGGAATTCAAGTAAAGAAGTAGAAATTTTCTCCTATATTTAGGAATGTTTAAGTTCCACAAAAATTTAGACAAGTGCGGATCCTATTTAAGGTGCTATAGTCCCCCAAACAATTGCATCGTTTTAACTATAATAGAATTTAAGAAGTTTTCCAGCACAATGCCATTTAATACCGACACAATGCAATACTATCTCTTGCTAAGTCAATAAACCTTGACAGGTTTATCCAAGAGCTGCAAAAATCTGGATGTTGACCCCTAGATGTCAGTAGAGAAACATAAAAAAATGTTGACAGTTTGCTGCTCTCTAGTGGTCACCTGGAGATTTGCAGTCCATCCTTCAGAACCTTAGCTTTACTAGAGCAAAAAGCAGGAAAAAAATTAGGTATATGTCATCTGGTTTTCATTACAGTATAGGAAAGGAAAATATTTAACAGGGAGCCAAGGACAGGGGCTTCATTGTAATCCTGCGCCTGCTCATAAATATTTGTTTCATCTGAATTCTGCCTTTCCTCCAACAGCCACAGTAGCATACATTAATATCTACCCTAACTTTATCGCTAAATTAACAGCATTTTGAGGTTTTTTTCAATTGAGCTGAGAAAAAATAACTGATTGATGGATATTCAGTAAATTCTATGATCCTGTTTCTGGATTCTCCTCAGTGCAAACCTGATGTTTCACACATTGTACTACACTACATGTGCTTCCAATGACTCATTTCAAAGAGTTATAATTTGCTGCCCATTACACTAACAGCAATTTTCTGCTGATATCTGCAGTAATTAATTGCTGGGCCAGTGCAGTAGCAGGAACATATCAATGCAAAGAGAGCATCATTTTTAAATTTAACAAGAGGCCCCTGATTACTTTTTTAGCTAAATTTTTTGTAGGGTTAGGGAGGGGGGAGGGTTGTGGTTGGTTGGAGAGAGGGGGCACTCTGCCAACTGCTGTTCAGACCAGGCCTAGTAGAGATCGCGTTGAGAGGGAGCCGGGGTCGGTCATCTCTGGAGCTCTGGAGCGGGTCGTGGGAATGCCAATTCCCACGACGATAGGGAATGGCTGCAGGTGTAAGATCAGAGGGCCGTATCGACCTCCGGGAGGGCCTCTCCGCTATCTCCAAGCGGTGAGACGCTCCGACCCTCTGCCTTCGTCCCAAGGCTCTGGGAGCGGGGATGTGCAGCCACCTGAGCTCCGACTGGTGTACCTAAATGCCAGGTCCGTTGTTAATAAGGCTCCCCTCGTCCGGGATTTAGTCGAGGGTGAGCAAGCGGACCTGGCTTGCATTACGGAAACCTGGTTGGGCCCAGAGGGTGGTATCCCCCTGGTGGATCTCTGCCCACCAGGCTTCCGGGTGCTACACCGGCCTCGGACTCAGGGTAGGGGTGGGGGAGTGGCTGTAGTTATGAGGGAGACCTTATGTCCGCAGGAGGCCACCGTTCCTCAGATAGTCGGGTCTGAATCTCTCTTATTGAGGTTTGGTCCTAGGGCGCAGTTGGGCTTGCTGCTCGCGTACCTTTCGCCTAGTCGCGTAGCAGCAGCCCTGCCTGAGCTTCTCGATATCCTCTCAGGGCTGGTGATTGAGTTTCCTAAACTAATGGTTTTGGGAGACTTCAATCTACCATCCCTGGGAGGAGTATCTGAGTTAGCTCGGGAGTTCATGGCTTCCATGACGGCCATGGACCTGACGCAGGTAATTCATGGACCAACCCATGAGGGAGGCCACACCCTTGACTTGGTTTTCTTATCTGGTCGGTGGTTAGATGATCTTGGTGGGGGCTCCCCAATTGTTATGCCCCTGTCATGGACCGACCATCATCTCTTGCGGCTGGTCTTCCGTTTTGCCACCCCCCACCGTGGGGTTGTTGAGCCAACTAGATGGTTCCGCCCCAGGCGCTTAATGGACCCTGAGAGGTTTCAGGCAGCGCTGGGGGCCCCACCTGCCTCCCCAGCTCACAGCTCGGCGGATGCCTTAGTGGAGGCCTGGGAAAGGACGGCCACGGAGGCACTTGACCGAGTTGTACCCTTGCGGCCCCTGACCCGGCGCAGATCCCAATGGGCTCCATGGTTTTCCGCGGAGCTCCGGGAGATGAAGCGTCGGAGACGGGGCCTAGAGAGCGTTTGGAGGTCCACCCGATCTGAATCCGACCGATTGCGACTAAGAACCCATATTAGGTCTTATCTCGCTGCGATGAGGGTAGCGAGATCTAATTATTTCGCTGCCCTCATCGCGTCCACAGATAATCGCCCGGCCGCCCTGTTTAGGGTGACCCGCTCCCTCCTCAACCAGGAGGTCAGTGAGGATCCCTTGCAGGGGCGTGCCGAGGAATTTAGTCAACATCTGTCGGACAAAATCGCTCGGATTCGGACCGGTTTGGACTCCGACTGGGCAGTATCGGATGATCAGGACACGAGTGATCTTGTCGATGTCATCTGGGAGGAGTTCGATCCTGTGACTCCGGAGGAAGTGGACAGGATCATGGGGAGGCTGAGCTCCACCACATGTTTATTGGACCCGTGCCCTTCCTGGCTGGTTTATGCAGCCCGGGAGGGGACACGAAGCTGGTTCCAGGCGGTTATAGCTGCTTCTTTGAGTGAGGGCAGTTTTCCCGCCGCCTTGAAGGAGGCGGTGGTGAGACCTCTCCTCAAGAAGCCTACCTTGGATCCGGCTGTTTTGAATAACTTTCGTCCGGTCTCCAACCTTCGCTTCCTTGCGAAGGTTGTTGAGAGTGTGGTGGCACATCAGCTCCCTCTGGTCCTGGATGAAGCGGATTATCTAGACCCGTACCAATCGGGCTTCAGGCCTGGGTACAGCACGGAGACGGCATTGGTCGCGCTGGTGAATGATCTCTGGAGGGCTCGGGACAGAGGATACTCCTCTGTTCTAGTCCTATTAGACCTCTCAGCGGCTTTCGATACCATCGACCATGGTATCTTGCTGCGGCGTCTCAGGGAATTGGGAGTGGGAGGCACGGTTCTTCAGTGGTTCTCCTCCTATCTCCTGGGACGTTCGCAGTCGGTGTTGACGGGGGGGCAGAGGTCGACCGCGAGGCCTCTCGCTTGTGGAGTCCCTCAGGGGTCGGTCCTCTCGCCCCTTCTGTTCAACATCTACATGAAGCCGCTGGGTGAGATCATTCATGGTTTTGGAGTTGGGTATCATCAGTATGCTGATGATACCCAACTTTTCATTTCGACCCCAAACCACCCCAGTGATGCCCTCGACGTGATGTCCCGGTGCCTGGAGGCGGTCCGGGTCTGGATGGGGAGGAACAGGCTTCATCTCAACCCCGACAAGACGGAGTGGCTGTGCGTACCGGCATCCCGGGATATTCAGGATATCCCACCCCTCATTATGGGGGGTGAGTCATTACCTCCTGTAGATAGGGCTCGCAACTTGGGAGTCCTCCTAGATTCACAGCTCTCTTTAGAAGACCATATTGTAGCTGTAACTAGGGGGGCGTTCGCCCAGGTTCGCCTGGTGCGCCAGTTGCGGCCCTATCTAGACCGGGATGCCTTGCGCACGGTCACTCATGCGCTCGTGACCTCTCGTCTTGATTACTGCAACGCTCTCTACATGGGGCTACCCTTGAAGACCACTCGGAGGCTCCAGCTGGCACAGAATGCAGCCGCGA